>NC_056739.1:328504228-328665044 GCF_019279795.1 Protopterus annectens | reverse complement strand
AACAAACTACAACACTTACACTAAATATTTCAACACGCGCGAGGGCAAGGCCCCTCTAACTGAAACGGGATCCTTTCCCTCAAATTAAAGACAAGTTTACCAGAAAAAAATCACAGAAAACTCAGTCACACAACAACGATAGCTGTTAAAACAGCTTTTTGGTATAAGAATCAAAAATTTGACAGAAATTCTTTGAAAAAGCACTTGGCTCAGCCAAGTCCGAGACCATGTCTTTACTGTAAAGCGGCAAATGAGATCTGGGGAAGCAGTGGTGGTGCATCCTGGGATGTAGGACAGCTCAGCCAATAAGAGACTTCGCTCTATAGTATAGCGTGCCGAGTCGGAGCAGAGGATAGGCTCCGAACCCATCAGTACAGAATGTAGGCGAGATAGGATCACATAACATCAATTGGTTTAGCTACTGGTATCATTCCAAAGGGGTCCAATACTTGTTAGTCTGGGAGGACATGGTTGACGGGACATGCGGCTTTGACAGGGCTAGTCACCAGTTACCTTTAGGCTTTGGGATATTGGCCAAAACATTATCCACTATCATTTTTGGCACTTCCAAACACACAAACCTTCCAACATAACAAAAGCTACTCAGAAGTTAAAAAAAAGTGTTACTGCTCAGTGCTAGGCATCTCAACAACAAACTGCACTCCCTGGAAGCTCTCCTCACTCGAGGATGCTGACATTTGTGCAGTTACAGAAATATGGCTCAAAGCCATGTAAAGCATTCTGGCAGTGCATGGCTATAACATCTTTAATATGTTCAATCACCCAATGAACATGAAAAAGCAAAGAATGGAGGTGTATGCATCTACATACAGGATAAGCACACCTCAAGGCTGTTCAACGATCACATGCTTGAGCTACTCCATGTCCAACTAACCATGGGAAAAATCTATTACCATATTCCTGCTAGCTACAGGTAACCAACCATGAACCAAGAAACCCATAAATCATACCTGAAGTTACTAGAATCCCTCATCATCCAGCCCAATACCATACTCATGGGTGATTTTAACTATCCTTCCATTAATTGGGAGGCATACACTACCACCAACATGCAGGCCCAAAGATTTCTTGTCTTTGCAAATTTAAGTTTGCACTCCCACTAGGGGTACAGATGCAGGATACAGAGTGATGCATACCATCTAGTGTGATGTCCTCACTGGCAAAATCAGATTGCAGTCTCCCATGAAATAAAGGTAAAACTAGTCCCCCCATCTAACCCCAAAGACCTTTAACAACTTTTCTAAGATAAAGTACCACCTATTACGGGATGACAGGGTTAGTTTCCAAGCTCCCCCAAATTTAGAAAACACAAAAACCTATGCAGACTTATACATAAAAGCCCTGTACAACCATATAAACTGCACAGAAACAGCAAGACTGAAATAAACCCAGGTCAAGCCACAAAAACAAGCCACCCTGACAGACCCCCTGGTGTTAATAGGTTGTACAACAAAAGTTAGAAAATCCTGCTAAGAAAAGGGAATGTGCACAACAAAGCTAAAAGACCCTCATTAGTCTAAACAAGTGAATCAGGGAAATAGTCAAGTCTCTGAAAGCAGACTTTCAGGTAAAAATAACCTCCAAAGCCAACGATAACCATTAGGAATTTTTCATTTGTGTCTGCAATCTTAGCAGCAACATCCAACAATGTGCAGATTTAGTTGTAGATGGCATCACCTATACTTCGCCCAAAGATGTGGCAAATCTGCTGGTAGACAGCTAAAATTTCACATCCCGATCACATTTGAGCCTTTTCCCTTTTGTGCTGAAATTAACCTATCCCTTTTTGTTAGAGACAGAACTTAGCCATCCCATGGTCAGTAATTATACATTACCCCTGATGAGAATAACTGGGATCAAATCTTGCCTATGTACAAAAAAAAATCTATTCCAGACACGCAAATATGATGTGCATGTGTGCGTACATGGGAGTGACCCTGAATAATAGAATGTTAATGGCATTTACGAACAAATTAGGTTTTTCTTACAAGCTTTACAGTATTACCATCATCAATTCCATGGTACAGTAAGATGATTCCCTATGACCCATACTCAATTAGTCTTGTGCTGGAGAAGCCAACAGTGGTTGTGAAGGAATAAAGGAGCTTATGCCTGGTTACATCTTTCTGCGGAAGGGAAGAGAAACATGCTTGATGCACCTGACATCATGGTGATCATGTACAGACTAGGATCCAAGACAGAATGGCATCAGCAAGTTAAGGGATACATAGGTCAATGGTGACTATCACCACAGAAACAGGGTAGCACTCATGTGCAGTCCCAAACTGAATATGTCAAGCCAGCATGCAAAGGGGAGGTAGGGTTAAATCAAATGACACAGTGAGCCACAAATAGGATTGCTCCCTCCCTGCCTGCCCCCATTCCACTGAGTGTATAGCAATCTATGTATTAAGTTTATGGTATATCCCCATAGGCAGGATCTTCAAAGAACTACAACAAGGTATACCCCCCTCAACCTTTTAGTTCAAGTATCCTAAACAAAGCCACAAATAATGAGGGACAAATGACCAACATGGGGACAATTTCAACTACTGTGCTTATAAACGTAGATACACAATAACAGGTTTTGCATTAGTATGCATTTAATGAAGGCTATGAAGTCTGAAACTCAAATGTCTGTCATTCAGTAACTTCAGTCCTCAATGATTGGTCAAAAAAAAAAAATTATGAGGAACAAACCAAAAATAGGAGGCAAAAAAGTCTAGGCATTCTCCAAAAATCTGGACAGCTATTAACTACTGTCAAACGAACGAACATCAAGAACCACCACTAGTTATAATTTGTGGATGAAACTTAAGCAACTGTTAAATAAAGCAGACACTAAATAATTCAAATGAAAGTTAACTTCATATATTACTTCTGTAGATACCTTGTAAATATTTTTTTAATTTTTGTTACCCGGTTTCCCGTTTTCTTTTCAATTTCTATATATAATGCTACATGCTATTTAACTGCAAATCTTAATAAAAATATTTAGAAAGAATCTGGACAGCTGAGAGGTATGCACAGAAACCATGAAGGAGTAAAATACCAGGAAGCTGGCTATAAGTAGCCTTAAGTCAAAGGTAGCAAATGGAAAACTGTAGGAAAAACAGATATAAACAGCAACTGTTTACAATAGTTATTTCATGAGCACTTCAACTGGTTTTATTTACCAACAACAATCTCAGACAGCAGCCTGAAGTTCAAAGAAATACAATACCTTTATACCCAATGAATGTCTTTTAAAAATCAGTGTTGGAAAATAAGGTGTATATTCTCTGAGTAAACAGAAAAAAAGTATCAATACATTTTGCTATCACTACAGATCACTACAGTATTCAGTACATAGAATAAATAAATTGGATGGTGGTTAGATTCATTTTTTTGTAATTAAAGATATTTGAGTAAAATCATAATTTCTAGGACTGCCTTTAGGAAAAGTGGCAGATTAAAAAATATAACACTTTCAAATAAAAGACAATATTTACATACCACAAGTTCAAAATCAAAACCATAATTTTCTTCCACAATTCAAGCAAATAGCCTGTTCAGCACAGTATCCAGCCTTGCCCACTTAATTTTCAGAAGAAAGGCATGCAGAGCTAGCAAGTAGAAAAAAAAACTAGAGATAAATCAGTGTATACACAAATTCTGTATTTTTGACCGTACATATCCGTACATATAATTTGCATCTCCAGAAAATTTTAATGCCTGCATCACAAGGTAAGGCAACCCACCTCTGAAGCCTTCAAAAACTGCTGACTAATGAGAAAGTATGAGGGTTATACTGCAAAGCCTAGACCCAGAAAAAAGAATAGTGTGGGGTCAGCCCACCTGGATGTCCAAGTCAGTAGGAACACAACAGAAGGAGTGTGCATGGATCATACCTAGGGCACACACTTGCTAAATAGCTAGGTTGCTTGGATGGTCTGAATTACAGAGGACAGCAAAATGAACTCTGCAAGTTATTTACCATCTCTAACTTCATTAACCTGTACCAGTGATTTCAGTTCTTCTGTTACAGCATACCTTAAAGACCCTGAGATATGTGGTAAACAGTCACATAACTAATTATTTTCCTGGCTCTGGCATGTTATCTTCTGCCAAATTAAATAAAGACACTTTACAACTGTGTAAAAGAACTAACAGACTAGAGAGTTATTTTAAAGAAATGAACATGAATGCACAGGTACTTTGTATTTGGTGTGTTCCTGTAGTTATTCTGACTGCAGTAGAACCCAGACTTCACAAATCAAAATCTTACTGGTTTGACTATATACTCTCAGTGGTGGTCTTGCATCAAATAACCTGCCATGTAATTCTTTATATAGTCTTGTTTTGATAAAATATATTTTCATAGCAAATCTTCATTCTGTCATTTTTAGTTGTAGTAGTAACAATAAACATTTTTCTTCTTTACCCAGAATGCATGTCCACGTTAAAGCTGGTAAATCTTGGAGAGGGCCCATTCTGTGACCATCACTTAGTTAAAAAAGGGGCTGCTAGTCAGTTATATTTCTTTGGTAAATGTATAAAGTGGCAGTAAAACAAACTGCCAGACAGAAGCAAGACCTCATCATTCGGCCTGACAGTTTTACTGCTGAATGTTCTAACAGAAACTAATAAAGCAATAAAACTATCAGGCTAACTGCAGAGGCATCATCAGGACATTAGTTATTTCTATGGAGCGGTTCTGGTTCTGCTATACAGCTCAAAGCTTTTGGTACTATCCATATCAGTAAATTTAAATGTTATGTACTTACTGTAACTTGGCATCTGTGTTGTCCATTTTCATTCTTCCTCACCACTAGGTCTAAGATCTGATCCTCGGAACAGACTCCGCAGCATTATTCAAGACTTCTGATCCATGTCTCATGCTCCTCCCTTTACCCATAACCCACTACGGCATCTCCAACTCCTCAGAGTTTGCTACACTATTAGTCAAACCTCTAACCTCAACAACCTAGAGATTCTAGACGTAAAGGTAGTACCAAGTTTCCTGCAGAGGCTCAAAGCAGGAACATGAGGGTGCCTATGTTATCTAGAAAATATTCCAGGAACATTGGAAGGGGAATGGATGGATGGGGGGGGGGGTAAGGTGGAATGAAAATGGACAACACGGATGCCAAGTTATGGTAAGTATATAACTTTTTAATCTGATGTGGTCCTTTTCATTCTTCCTCACCACAGGGTCAGAGTCCCCAGCTACACAACTCTTGAGGTGCTTTCATGGAAGGATGTGCCAGGGCACTGTTGAACTAAAGGAAGCTCTGCTTCTAGAGATAGCCAATTTGTAATGTATAACAAATGTATGTACCGTGGACCAAGTCGCTACAGCACAAATATCAATTGAAGATCTGGAAGAAAAGGCAGCTGAAGTATACAGTAAAATGGGCTCTTAAGTGGACAAGGCAAATCTAGGCCATTGAAATACAATCTGTAATCCATTTAGCTGGGGCAAGCTTGAAAACTGCTTGCTCTAAGTGATTGGAGGAAAGGGACAAAAAACTGATCAGATTTCCAAGTCGTATTGTTCTGTGACGATAAAAGCATAATTGCCAATCAAGTTGGTATACCCTATATCTTTATTTGAAAAATTAGGAAAAAATACTGGGAGTTGAATAGATTGGCTTTGTTTGCTATCTTGGACAAAGGAAGGACTGGTTCATAAGGACACCCTGTCTTTATGGATTATGATATAAAGAGGTTTTGCTGATAATGCCTGCAATTCAAAAATTATTTTTTCTGACACAATAGCTACCAACAGAATACTTTTCCAAGATAGAAATTTCAAAACATAATTTGGAAGTAGACAAGGAGAGGTGTTGGTTTCCTGCATGAAAATTGGGTATAGCTGCTAACTGTGGTAGAAAAGCTAGCACCGCATCTTGATTGAAAAGATGGCTAAGAAATAGTACATCTGGAACAAAAGCTGAAAAAGGGTCAACGTTCTCTTTGCAAGCCCATACAGAAAATATTTTCCACTTACTCTTGTACACTGTTTTGGTGGAAGACTTCTAGGAGGCCAAAAAAATATCGCGGACTGGAGAGGCATGCTTGGACTGCCCAATGACTACATGGTTTCTCCAGTTCCAGTGGCTAGTTTGAGGTTGTGGAGATTGGGATGCTGGAGTTCTGAGTTAGACAAATATCCTGAGTGGGCTCTAGAATCCATGGAAGATATTTTACATGAGACCATAGAAAGGAAAACCACACCTGACAAGGCCAAAAGGAGGCAATGTGGATGACTGAGCTTTTTGACCTGCTTGCTTTCTGAAGAAATCTTGGAATCAAAGATGTTGAAGGATAAGCACAGATGGATCAGAGTGAAGTACACATTAGACTGGTTGTTGAGCGGACAGGCTGAAACTAGACAGAGTCTTCTACCAATACATTGGTTTTCCCCGGTATATGCGTTGCAACCAGAAATTGGTCTGAAGAGATTGCCAATTCACAAACCCTCATTACCTTTCTGCACAACAGGTAACAAATTTCACATTTTTGCTGATGTACCAGACTACTGACATGTCTGAATGTATAGCAACTGTCCCCAGAGAGAAAACATCCTGAAAGGCTTGCAACAATAAGACTGCTCTCATCTCTAGGACATAGATATGCAACTTGGTCTCGGAGGTGGACTACATGCCTTGGACCATCTTTCCCTTTTAATGCCCCAACATAACTGAGAAGCATCCATGGTCATTGTGGCAGTAGGAGGAGAAAACAGAATGGCCTGCCAAAGCACAGGTCCTGTGACCAAATCCACCATCGGACATGACATTTGCAGACTGGAGAGAGCTTTACAGGCAGAAATGGAGGCTGATAAAGTATTGACCACTGCATTGCCAAAGCCCACTTAAGTATTTGCATGAAGAACCTGGCTAGAGGGACTAGAATTATTGTTGCTGATATCTAGTCCAATACCTATAACACCAACCTCACAGGAGAAGAGTGTGACAGTAAGTCTCGTACTTTATTTAAGAAATGACCCAGTGTTTTGGAAGATAGGGCACTGTGTATAGGGTATCCAGTTGGGCTCCTATAAAACTCTAGATCCTGCACTGAAGTTAGTTTGGATTTTGTAAGAGTTAATGATTCCCATGGAGCTCAAGATATGCAATAATCTCTGGCCTGAATTAGCTGATAGATGATTGGCTCCTTATGTCCCAACCAGGTAAGTATGGAAACACTTGGAATCCCCTGAGCCTCAAGTGAACTGCACTGACTGCCATGCATTTGCTGAACATCCAGGGGGCTGTGGTGATCTGAACTGATAGTGACTGGCTCCCAGCTGGAAGCACAAAAATCTCCTGAAGATTCTGTCCTTTTTATGCGATGGCATGTGTCCTGGAGATCTACGGAGCACATGCAATTGTCCTTGCCCATAAGAAGCAGAATGGACTGAGCAGCAACCATTTGAAACCTGGACTTCTCCACATGTAGATTTAGACTGCTTAGATCCAGAATTGGTCTTGGGTCCCACTTTCACTGGTAACAAAAAAGAGAGCAAGTTCCAAAAGGTCAAAAAGAGCAGACAGGAGTTGGATTCTTTTTTGAAGCAGCTTTTCAACCTCTTGAGCTGCTAATTCCATCTAACTGGGTGGAACATCTAGGAATTTTCTGTGTGGACCTGGAGGAGGAAGGGAAAGGGAATATAACAGCCTCTGGACACAATGCTTAGCACACATTTTTTTGCAATTTGTCCAGGCTTCTAGGTGCAAAGAAAAATGTCTCCCAACTGCCTCCAGAGATAAAGTCAGGCAGCACTTCAGAAGCACCGATAGGGCTTGTTAGGAAAGAATTCCTAAAGCCCTGGTTCTACGGACCACCTCTGCCTCTAAGGCAAGGTCTGCATTGAAAGCTTCTCTGCCTCTGGAAGAGGAATCTCCCCGCAACTCCTGGTAAGGTCCCAAAGATTTACAGAACCAAATTTTACCACCTCGTTGATTCCTGGAGAAGGTAAGCTCAGAGGTACGAAACTATTTCAACAGTAGACAAGGTCTTTCCTTCCTGCTCGCTGCGGTTGTGTTTCCTTAACTGAAGGCCCAAATAAGAGCAGCCACTGAAAGGGGCATTAAAGTCTTAAAGGATTCCGTGAAATTGCAGTGCCTCATCCAGGCTCGATGCCATATGGCTATGCCAGAGCTGGCCACTTGAGAGTACCTTCCGCTGCACTGGAAATTAACTGCATCGAATTAGCTACAGAAGATAGAGTGACCAGTTGCAAAGAAACCAAGATCCTCTGCCAACTAAAAACTCAGTGAGAAAGTTTGAAGGTTCTTTGACCAAATCTCTCTAAGTGGGTGAAATGGGAAAAGTAGTTAGACCTCAGTCTGAAAGTAGCTGAGGAGTAAACACACTCTCTGAATCTGTCCATCGCTCTGGACTAACTGTTTAGTGAATGGACAATAGAGCTCTGTTGAGATAGCTTCTTTTTCATAGCTGCTGCCACAACCATAGCATCCATTACAACTCCTTTGTTGCAGAACTGATGGTCTGCAGGCGGGGACAAACTTATCCAGACGTTTACTGCCAGGTCTGGAAGGGGCCAGACACTGTTGAACTGGAACCAAACAAGGTCAACAAGCTCATCCTCTGGGGGGGGGGGGTTCACCCAAGATGTAGATAAGCTAGCCCAAAGGCCTCCAGAAACAGTCTCTTCAGGAGAAGGATTTTGGAAGGACCACCCACCCCTTTAAGGATGGGGACAATTCATTTTTTTATGCCGGAGACTATTAAACCGTATGGGTGATTATAAAGTTTTTGATTATTCAAACAAAATACGAAGTTATGTACTTACCATAACATTCCATCTGAGTAGGTAAACTTCATTTGTCAGCAACCTATGGGTTATCGGATCCATATCCGATTCGAGCCGGCAGCTTCCAACAGCTAAGATCCGAGCTCCAAGCTCCTCCCCCTTACCCATAATACCCTGCTATCCCTTCCTAACCTCCGATAAGAGTTTGCTTGTCCATAAACCATACGATACCAAGAACCACCTCCATAATGTAACCTGGAGACAATCCGCCATGAAAGCAGGAATCCTTTTGAACAGCCATATAGGTTAGGGGGACGGTTGCTGACAAATGAAGTTTACCTACTCAGATGGAATGTTATAGTAAGTACATAACTTCTTAATCTGAAGTAGTTAACTTCATTTGTCCATCAACCTATGGGACAGAGTCCCCAGCTACCGGATTCTTGGGAGGTCCTCATGGAAGGATGTTCTGGAGCACTGCAGAGCCAAAGGATGCTCTCCCTCTGGAAACAATATCCAACTTGTAATGATTTATAAAATGTATGAGATGAAGCTCAAGTGGCTGCTGAACAAATGTCAGACACCCTAGATCGAAAAGCCGCAGAGGTAGAAATCGATAGAGTAGAATGGGCATGGACTCTGAGGTGCAGGCCAGCCAGAACTCTCATATGCCAAGAGAATACATTGGGAAATCCATCCAGACAATGCGACTTTGATGCAGGTTTTCCCAAAGAGGACTTGGCAAAGGATACAAAAAGCTTGTCTGATTTCCTGTGATCAGCTGTCCTGTGCAAATAGAATCTTCATTGCCTATGTACATCTAGAGAGTGCAACTTGTATTTGCCTTTGTTCTGATAATTTGGGAAGACTGGTAAATTAATAGATTGGTTGATATTAGACTCCGATGCAATTTTGGGGAGAAAGGAGGGGTTGGTCATGAGTGCGATTATCTTGGTGAAAAATCAAATATAGTGGCTTGGCGCAAAGGGCTTGAAGCTCCGAGACCCTTCTGGCCAAAGTTATGGCAAAATATGTCTTCCAAGATAAGTATTCCAGACCCACCGAAGTCACAGGCTCAAAAGGAGGAGCTGAGACTGAAGAGAGAGAGTTAAATCCCAAGGAGGGACTGCATCATTTACCGGAGATCTTAGTAGGAAGGTGCCTTTTAGGAAGGTCTTATATAACTTGGAAGTCAAAGGGCCGAGATCATTGCCAACATGAGATTGCAGCCAACTGGACTTTGACCGTAGAAGAGCTAGCACCTTGGTCGAATAACCCTGACAGAAAATCTCGTACTGCTGGCAACAGAGCTATAAAGGGGTCCAAGTTCCGATGCTCCGCCCAAATAGAAAAACGCTTCCATTTGCTATTATAAATTCTTCTAGTAGATGGCTTGTGAGCGGTTACTAGAAGAGCCTCGACAGTGGATGAGATACCGGGAGTCCTAGCTATCACTGGAACTGGAGCAACCAAACTCTGAGCTTGAGGTTGTCCAGATTCAGGGTTGACAGGCCTGATAGGCGAGACTCTGGGATGGAATCTAGAATCCATGGGGGATTCACTAGATGAGACCATAGATATGGGAACCAAGCTTGACTAGGCCAGAATGGGGCAATGAGGATTATTCTGCTCCCCAACAGTTTGGCTTTCTGTAAAAACTTTAGCATCAGGGGCAGAGGAGGGTAAGCATAAAGTACACTGGGTGGCCAAACATGCACCAGAGCGTCTCTGGGGAATTCCCCGGTTGGGGGAATTAGAGCGAAGTAGTCGCTGCACTTTGCATTCAAAGTAGAGGTGAAAAGATCGCAACGAGGTTGACCCCATTTGGAGAAGATTTGCTTCGCCACTTTCTGATTCAGAGACCACTTGTACGGTGAGAGGATGGATCAACTCAGTCTGCCAAAATGTTGGACTGTCCCAGAATGTGCGTCGCTATGAGAAAGCAGTTGGTGGACATAACCCATTCCCACACTCTCATAACCTCCCGACAAAGTGGATAGGACCTGGTTCCCCCTTGTTTGTTGATGTACCAGACGACCGACATGTCTGTCTGGATCGCAATTGTCCCCAAGGGAAGAAGGCTTTGAAGTGCTTGCAATGCCAAAAGCACCATTCATCTCTAGGACATTGATATGCAATGAGGTCTCCGAATGGTTCCACATGCCTTGGACGGTCCTGCCCAAACAGTGCCCCCCCACCCGAGGCAAGAGGCGTTCATGGTCACCGTGGCTAGAGGGAACACAGAGAAGGGGCTCCCCTTCTGGAGGTCCGGGGACCGGAGCCACCATAAGAGGGCTTTCCTGCACACCCTGCTGAGAGGAATGGGGAAGCTCAGGGGATGCAGCAGCAAGGATCACTGGACTTGTAAGGTCCATTGAAGAACTCTCATGTTTAAGCGCGCCATGGGTAGTAGGTGGATAGTTGCCACCATCAAGCCTAGAGCCCTCAGGACCAATTCCACAGGGGGAGCTGGGGATTGTAGAAGGGCCAGTACATGAAGTTTGAGTTTGTAGCCGGTCCGGAGTCAAGAAGGCTAGAAGCTGGTTGGTGTTTAATCTGGCTCCGATGAAATCTAGGATTTGAGTTGGAAGAAGGGAAGATTTTCTGATGTTGATCGTGATCCTCAGCCGGGGAGCTAGATGGAGAAAGTAATCCCTGGCAGTGCAAAATAGATGCCTGGTGGGGGCGGTCAGGAGTCAGTCCAGGTACGGAAAGACCCGAATTCCTGGAGTCTCAGGTGGGCCGCTACAAAAGTTAACACTTGAACACCCTGGGGGCTGTGGTGAGACCAAAGGGAAGGACCCTGAATTGGTAATGGCTGGCTCCCAGCCAGAAGCGTAGAAACCTCCTGGATCGTCTGTCCATCAAAATGTGGTAGTACGCATCCTTGAGGTCTAGGGAGCACATCCAGTCGTTCTCCTGCAGAAGAGGGAGAATGGATTGAAGGGTGGCCATCTGGAACTTCTCTTTGGCTACCGACAGGTTCAGGAAGGACAGGTCGAGAATTGGTCTTAGGTCCCCCGTCTTTTTTGGCACCAAGAAGAAACTGGAGTAAAAGCCTGATCCGGACTGGTCTGGGGGGGGGGGACGTGCTGGATTGCTCCTTTTTCTAGCATCCGGAGTATTTCCTCGGCTGCCGCCTCCCTTTGATTGGGTGGGGCATCGGAGAGGCTTCGGGAACTGAGAGAGGGATTGAGAAAGGGGATCTTGTAGCCTTTGGATATGATCTGAAGCACCCAGCGATCTGATGTAATGGACTCCCAAGCTGCCAGGTGCCTCGAGAAATGCCCCCCCCCAACTGCCTCCAGAGTGGAGCAGTCAGGTAACCCCTCAGGGTTGCTGCGTGGGCTGATCAGAGAAAGGTTCTCTGGACCCAAAGTTCTTCAGGCCCCCTCTGCCTCTAGGGCGGCATCCACCCTGCCTTCCTCTGCCTCTGAAGGATGAGGGGTCCAGAGCGAAACGGGACTGTTGAGACTTCCAGAACCACTTCTGGCCCTTTTGGTTCCTGGAGAAGGACCTCTGGGGAGACTGCAGACGTCTTCCCGTCTTTTTCGCTCTGGACCAGTGTGTCACGTATGGTCTTGCCAAAAAGGGCAGAACCATCAAGCAGGGCGTTTGCGAACGCCTTAAAGGGTTCCGCAAAATCACAATGAGCCACGCCTGTCACCGTACGACGACGCCCACTAGCTCTAGCAGCTCCTTCCGTGGCATGGGATAGTAACCGCATAGAGGTATTGGAGATAGAGTGGCCATTCGGGTAGAGTACACTTTGTCCTCCGCCGACATGGACTCTGGGGGCGACCCAGTGTATTCTTGATAAGATCCCGCGTGCCATATAATTCAGCGACCTCACAGAAAAGGAGGCTGAAGCGGACACCCGCTTCCCCAGACGGTCTATCATCTGAAACTCCTTGTCTGGAAGATGGACCGAGGAACTCTCCTGGGCCAGTTCCCTTTTGGTGGTGGCCGCCAACAACATGGCATCTACCGGGACTCCCTTGCTCCAACATGACCTGTCCGAAGGGGGGCTGAGAATTTTGTCCGGCCTCTTTGGAATGGGCTCCAGTGTCTGGTTCCTTCCATGCCCTGGTAGTAATCAAGTCTACCAGGGGATCAGTGGGAGGGGACACCCAAGAGGGAGACGGGCCCGTTTCAAATGCCTCCAGAAACGGGCTCGTCAGAGGAAGGTTTTGGGGCAGACCACCCCCTCTGATCAGAAGCATCTCCATGATGTCTCCGAAGGAGACTTCTTCGGGACCTTGGGGAACCTTCCCCCTTCCTCAAAGTCTCCTCTGTCAAGGACTCACGGGAGTCCAAGTGCCTCCTCTTGCACTTGCGTTTGTGAGGGACCTCCTCGGGGGGGGGGGGCTGTCCGAAGAGGCCTCACCAACCACATCCTGTTCCAGCAAGGGAACTATCTGGGATGTCCGAGCAGGCTGTCCCTAGGGCCGGGTGATGGAAGGTGGACCCATCTGAGAGGAAGTGCAGGGTGGAGCCGTAGCTGAAGCAGGGGGCCTGGAATCCCTTGACAAAACCCTCTCCAACGCCGAAGGAGAGCTGCTCTCCCTAGGATCCGAGAACAGACTCTCCCTCGGATCAGACGTGTGGATCAAAGCCGGCGCAGACAGTCGGATCCGAAGGGCCAGTATGCTCCAACTGAGACAGAGCCGAAGCCATACTGACCTCTGGATCCGAAGCTCAGCTCTTGGCTCAGAGCTCAGATCCGAAGAAAATAGACCAGACTCAAAGGTGCAATCGGCGCCGAAGTACCAGATACCATCAGCGCTGACAGTTCCCCGGCTCCAACGCTACCCGCCCCGAAGACTCCGAACCCCAGTAGTGGGTCAGAGAAGGTGCAATCTGAGCAAAAAAGGGGGTAGAGCTCCCCCCAGGGGGGGGGCAGGCGCACTCCCATCTGCAGCTGGGCCTGGAGAAACATCATCCAGTCCAGGTCTGCATCTGACAAACTCTGGGTAGACCTTGATGAGGTCACTGAGGCGGGCCTGGAGTGCCGCCTCGATGACCTCGAAGGCAACCGGGTCTCCTCCTCCTCCTCCGGCCCCGGCGAAAAGCGGGGAGATCGGAGCCGGGAAGGAGAAGACTGAGGCCCTAGGAGGAGAAATCAGTTTCGCTGGCGGGGCTGATGCAGAAGCTTCGGCCCGCCGCTTCTCCTTTCTGGCTTCCCTCTCCTCCTGGCCCAAGGTGGGAGGTTGAGTCCCGGGAAGGGGAATAGCAGGTGTGTTGCCGCAGCCGTGGCAGGTGCCACGGAGGGACCGGAGGACGAAGCCGGGTCCGGGGGCAGAAGTCCCACCAGAATCAGCTTCGACCTCCAGTCCTTGAGGGCCCTGGAGTTGAACACTGCGCAAATAGTGCAGCCAGTGGAAAGATGTTCAAGCCCAAGGCATAGAACGTACAGAGTGTGGCCATCCGCTTATGGCCACACTCTGTACACTTTGAAAAGAATGTTTTGGGTGCCTCCGCCATGCCTACAAAAGAAAAACACACTCGCTAGGCCCCAAAACCAACACACTCGCTAGGCCCCAAAACCACACACCCTAACGCACACACGAGGGGGAGGGAATAACACTAAAAAAGGATAACTAAACACTGGAGAGAAAAAGTTAATGCTACTGGGGGCTATTAAAATCACACACACAAATTGTTACAAAAAACTAAGAAAAGGAGATTTTTTTCTCACAAATCTGACCACCACGCCTGGAAGCTCGATCAAGCTGCTGAGAGAACCGCGGCAAACTAGATGGGTAAGGGGGAGGAGCTCAGATCTTAGCTGTTGGAAGCTGCCGGCTCGGATCCGATATGGATCCAATAACGCACAGGTTGATGGGCAAATGAAGTCAACTACTTCAGATTCATTTTTTTGTTGCACATGATGTATGAGCTAAGGGGTTCAGTTTTGTATCAGCCAGGAGGTGGCAGCAGAGTTAATTGACTTAACTTTGTATATTAAAGTGGCTTTCCAGACTTTCCTCTGGTTGTATTATGTTTATACTTTGTGGCTTTACAATTTTGGTTACCATCCACCACTTTGCTTAAAGATTTCCAGGATGTCCCTAAAGGAATCATCATCAGGTGGAGATTAGGGGGATCCTTCACCTTCAAACTCCGGGTCCTCCTAGAAAGATTCCATTTGCACATTCTGTAGGGAGTACAAATGGAGACCTAGAATTGGCCGACACAAAGAAGAAAAGATGGGCTTAGAGCTCAAAGTGGATGAAAGATGAAGGGTAGGAGGTCAAGATATGAGAGGACAGTTCTCTAGCTGTAGACAAAACCCTTTCTACAATCTGGAAGGCTGATGGACTCCGAAACCTCTCTTCCCCATTTCAGAGCTGAAGCAGCCAAGAAAAGGAAGTTGGGGCCAGCCCTGGATCTGCACCACCCAGAGATAATCAGGCCTGTGCTGTCTAGGGTGAGGGCACCCAGGGGAAGGGACATATCCAAATAAACCAAAGCTAAACCCTGCCCCTTGGACCAGGCACAGACCCACTCTGATCAGAGGACAACTGAACAGAATTGGTCAGGGTGACTGTTGGATCCAAAGAAAGGGTCTTCGGATAAGACAGCTTACCTCTCAGGGATCTAGGTCCTTGGCCTCCAAAGCTGATGGTCAGATTGGAGGAGATAATCCCTGTCCAAGAGGAGAGCTCATGGATCCGGTAGGAGATGGAATGACCCTGATCTGAATTTGAACTCTTAAGAAATCTCAGCATCATTCTGTCAATATCAAAAGCAGAGTGGCTACTGGAAGACCTAGACAAGGTTGGTCTTGAAGGCTTGGTGGGCATCTGGAAAATTTTTGGTGGTAGAGTCAGAGACACTACCTGCAACGTCAGATCCAGAGAACAACCTCTGTCAGATCCGAAATCTTAGGATCCAAAGCAGAGGCAGGCGGGACAGGACAGCTAGTACTAAGAGCTGAAACCTTTGAATATGAGAAGAGGTTAGGATCAGAGGCTGGCTGAATAACAGTAAGATTCAGAAATTTTCCTCTGCCTCAACAATGGCTCCGAGGAGGAAGGAGACTGGTGAGGTCTCTTCTTTGGCTTCAAGACTGCCTGTTTGCTGGGGGGTTTGAGCCCCAGCAGGCGACAATCCTTCAAGTATCAACTTATTCCTTTGATCCGAGAGGGCTTTCAGAATGATGATGCTATAGATGGTACAAGGAGTGTCCAAATGGGTAGCTCTCAAACAGTATACGTACTTGTGGGCATGAAGAGTTTGGAATCTTATGCCGACAAGAAGTGCACTTTTTGAACCCAGCAGGCTTTTCTAGCTTGTCCAGCATATTCCTAAGTGATGAACGTAACAATAGTCAAAGTCCGTTATAAAAGGGACACCAAACAAACTTAAAGTGGTTATCATGAAACACTAAACCTTGCAAGGATAAAGTCTTGACAGGAAAAAATTACACACACATGCACAAACAGGGAACTGCAACTAAAAACACACTTGTGCCTGTCACCAACAAAAACTACGCTTAAAGTTTAACTTGAAAACATTTAAACTATTAAATTCTACCTACAATTACTAAATTCTACCTATAAAACAACTATAAAACTAAAGCCTAATAAATGACAGTATGAACACACACTAATAACAAAACTACAAAGTCCCTGAAAAGGGAGAAGCAAAAAAGTCAACTAATAGAGAAAGAATTAGAATATTTCAGCAGAAAGGGAAAAAGACACTTATTTTTATATTCTGGAATGAGAGGCTGGATATTCTGTCTGGCTAGAATGGGGGCAAATGAAATCTGAGGAGTTGGGGATGCCCTAGGGGTATATGGTGAAAGAGAAAAGCAAGAGGCATGGATCAGAGGTCATGAATAATTCAGCCAGGTCAGATCAGAGGATCGGATATCAGACCCAGTGGTAAGGAAGAATGAAAAGGACATTAGATGTAGCCATTTTATTCATTTGCATACTGTCCTGTCAAACCAATGTACTGGGCTTGCACATGTGCACAAGCAACATAAATGAACCCCAATATGTTAATGCCAGCATGCTGTTTGGGCAGAGATAAAGCATCTTTACTTTTTGTCAAATGGTATATTCTCAGAGAGAGTCATCTTCTAGTCAAATCTCAATGTCTACTGCTGTTGCACGTCATGTGATTTGACATAGTCCATTGAGTTAAAGTCTTACTTGAATCTAGTACACAGTCCACAAGCATCATAATAAAGAATCTACTTCATCCTTTCACAGATTAAATCAAGCCACCAACCACCCCACACACATACAATATGAACTAACTGTACGTTAAATTGTGGAACATGTGTGAATTCCAAGAGAGACTTCTTCATTTACAGTGAAGGAAAATACTTGTCAGACTCCTTTCTGAACTGGTTTGTAAGTGCCCTAAGCATTGTCCAGAAGGTTGAATTAAACTCCTCTTCAAAGACTGCTGATGCACTGAATGGCTTTCAGTCATCTTATTCTACAGTACTTCCCCAAACAGTTCAGTGGTTCTGAAATTAAATTTCCACCCTGGCATAGCAGATCCTTGACAAAAGGGAAAAGTTGCTCGATTTACTACAGACGTATTAAGATTGATGAAAGAAATAGATTACAGAAAGTAAAGTCTAATAAAACAAATGAACACAGCAAGACTATTAACAGAAATTCATGTGATAAAAAAAGATAGGTTACATTACTGTGCAGTGCAGCGAAAATAACAGATCAAGTCTTATCACAAAAATACAAAGTGATAAGGGAAAGGAAGGGAAGAAATAAAATGTCAGCATGGAAATAGAGAAAACTATAAAACGATTAAGAAAAGAAAGGTTACTGTTAGAAAACTATAGGGAACCAAACTTAAGACAGATGTGATAAAAGCAATGCACAGTATCAGAACAGACCAGGATCCATCATACACTATTGCAAATACATTAAAAATATCAGCACAAGCAGAAAAACAGAAGACATGTTGATAAATATAAGGGAAAAGTACAAAGTAAACAATACATTGATGACCCAAAAATGTTTCAGAGAACTGGGAAGTAAAGCAAAAGGAATAGAAACACTACAAAAAAAAAAAAAAAAAAACATTTTGGAGAAATATTTCTGAAGACCATGTGGAACAAAGATGCTGAATTGATAGAAAAAAATATATAGTAAGGAGTTCAAAAGTATAGAATATGAAACTGGATGAAGTAACGGCCAGAGAATTTGAAATAAAATTAAGAAAAGCTCCTAAATGGAAAACTCCAGGCCCAGATGCTGTACCCAACTTATGGCTAAAGTATTAAACAACTCTACACAAAGATTTAGCCCCGAGTAAACTACATCTATGCACACCCTGAACAGATACCAACCTGGTTAACAGGAAAAATGATACTCCAAGAATGGATCTGTATGCCATCTTAAAAGTTACAGATTCATAACTTGACTTGCTGGAGACATTTAGTCATTTAGAAAAAAAACAATCATGGCAATAGAAAAGGGAATAAAAAGGTCATTATGGAAAAAAAAGTATTTGCTGTTAAACAATGCCATAATGGAGAATTATAAAAATGGTAATATCCTAAGCAAGGTATGGATAGATTACAAAACAGCATTTGACAGCATCCCACATTCATGGATAAGAGTACTTACAGATGTACAAGATAAATCCTACATTGATCAATTACATTACAGTGACCACAAAACAATGGCAAACCACTGAATTAAACCATGACAAAAGGGCAAATTATCATCCCAGGGATAAAAATTCAAAAGGGGGATATTCCAGGGTGATTCTTTGTCACTGCAGTTGTTTTGACCTGCCCTTCACCCATTACGCTATTTACTTAACAGATTAAGTCTTAGCTAGTTTGGCACCCAGAAAAAACTTGCCTAAAGATTTCTCATCTACTTTTTGTGGATGACTTAAAACTGCATAGTTCATCAGATGAAGATTTGAAAGCACAACTGCAAGTGGTTAAAACTCTCAGATGATATATACTTTAAGTACCAAGAAAATAACAATCTTGGACAAGAATGTGATATAAAGGAACTTGAACAGGAAGGAGTGTATAAATATTTTGGATGTGATAATCAATAAAACAAACCTGGATAAAACTCAGTAAGGAATACTTCAAAAGACAAACTAATATTGAAAACAGCCTTAACATCTATGCTGGAGTCCAAACTATAAACCAATTTGCTCTTCTTGTTTTAACTTAGTTTTAGTGTGACTGACTACCCCAAAAGGTATTGGATCAATTGGACAGAGCAATAAAAAATGTTTCATGCTGATCAAGTTACATATAAAAATCTGTGTATACCAAGATTATATATTACACACTATGGAGATATGGTCCTCCTCAAAACTGATTACATGTCGTGTGACTGCATACATATCTGCTAACCTCAGAGCCGAACAGTGAAAGTTCTGCAACATGAAAACAGAAGTCTCAGATGACCTCTCTGCTTGTGGCAAGAAAGAATACAAGGACCAGTCGTGAAGGAAAGAAATGTGAAAAAGCCATAAACATAGTGGCAAGTAAAGAGATCTCCTGAACAACTCCATGCTGATCACGATTTGAAGCAGGAATGGTTAAGGATTGGTTTCAACTCACCTAAGGATGAAAAGTTAATAATGGCAGCCCAAGACAGTGGAGTATGCACATGCTGGTTTACAAAGTCTGCTGAACATGTGGAAGAAACAAACTGATAAATCTAGGTTCTGTAAAAAAAAAAAAAAAAAAAAAAAAACTGGAAACAGTTGTACACGTTGCTGTTTAAATTGATTTACTCAAGGCAGAGGGCCTATACACTGAAAGGCACAATAATGTGGCAAGATTGTTGCATTGGGGATTGTAAAAACCCTACAATATAGAAGTAGCAAAGAAGTATTTGAAACATGAACCACAAAGCATTAGAGAATGGTGAAGTATACATCACAAGAGTTTACCCTTTACCAAACAATTCAAGAAAACAGATACGAGAAAACCAGAGAGAGTAGTCCATTAAAAAAGTAGCATTCATCACTAAAAATGCTACAGCTAGTGATAACAGTGTCTCATGTAGAGAGCTAAAGTCATAAAATATCAAGATTTGCAGGCAGAAATGAGAACAATGTGGGAGAAAGATAGACAGTTCCAAAGGTAGCAGGAGCATTGGGTCGAATAAAATAGAATCTAGTCTTTAGATATGCTACTAATATATGTAACTTTGTATGAATTGAAGGAGTCACTCTGGGGCACACTGAGGTTGCTGCGAAGAGCACTTTTGTCCAACAAAGACTGAAGCAGTACTAATTTTATGAACTTTAAATTACACCCCGACTTGGGAATGGGGTCCATTCCTGTCATGGTATTAGGAATTAAAAAGATGTGAAGAAATGAAAACAAGGAAAAAGAAGGTACATTTTTAACTCCTTTTCTGAAGTGGTCTGCAAGTGCCCTGAGCATAGACCAAAAGGTTGATTTACACTACTCTTACCAGACTGCCGAGGCACTGAATGGCTTTCAGTCATCTTATTCCACAGTACTTCAAATAGCTCTGGTCTATCAGTACATCCCAAGGAAACATCGCCCTGCAGAAAACATCCAATCATCTTACAATTTCTACCGCAACAGAGTACAAGGATATTGCCTTTAGATACCTAAAACACTCTCTCCAATATAAATGTCTTTCATATTGCGAATTGTATACAGAGCAGCCTCGTTAATTCTTTGAGTACACTAAAAACAGGTTCCTCAGTTTTAAATAACACTCTAAGTGGGCCTTAGCTTTGATTCCTGCCTCACCTTTTCACTGTCAATAGACAGGTCCTGCAATATTCTGCCAAATATTCTGCCATATCATTTCTAATGGTAGCACAAAAATTTTGTTTAAACCATCTTCTGGTGCATATTTCACTATCTCAGAGGAGCTCTGGAAGGCTACACTCAACATCCATTGAATGTATTATGACACTCTGTCAAAGTGTTTACAAACTCACTACAAAAGATGCTCATAAGTTTACAGTCATACAAGTGACGACTGTTCAGCAAGTTTATTTTCAAAGTGGTAGTACTCTATTTTCTAAGACTTTATGCACTATTACAAAGGCTTTTAAGGTTACTCAGACCATCCACATTTCTGAGTTGTTGTGGTATGTCACCACTGGAAAGTTTCATCTGCCCTAAACGAGGTTCTGAAAATAAATCCTACATGAACAAGCACAGTGAACAGTATGAAACAATCTAAGAGGGACTCTGAAAGAGGAAGGAAAACACTGAGAATTCATATTATGATTAGATCCAGTCTTAAAATTCAATCGTATCAAAAATATGGTCTGAATGACACTTTTATATCCTTGATAAACCACTCCATTTTCCTCATATGGATTCTTGCAAAGGAAACTGGTTATGGAAAAACCCACACAGTCCTGAGCCTTAGGTATTCTCCAGCTACTGTTATTTGCTTTTGTTTAAAATTTAAAAAAAAAAGTACTTTTCATTCCCCTCTCTAGAACCATGAATATTTTGTGATGTACTTCATATAAAAGACTGTGCTACACCCAGAAAATAAACTATCCGAATGTGGATCAAATGAGGCCTTTCCCAGTTTGCTGTAATTCCTCAGCTTTAGAAAAGCGTTAGGAACCTACCTGCTACTGCCTAAAGCCTTCTGATGGAATTCTACAAATTCAGTTTTTCTGAAGCACCTAAATCTAAGCAATACACAAAAATTAGAGAAATCATGCAGTACAATAAAATGAAATTGATTATGCAGTACAATGAAATACACTATACAAATTAGGACAAATATGAAGCATTTTTTACCATATTACCAATGTATACAACAACCCTGAACAATTCAATCAAAGAACTAATGCTATACAAACTTCGAAGTAAGGAACCAACAACAGAGCAATTTTCTTGGAGGAAAAATCAGCTAGTACAGGTAGCCAAAGGTCAGGAAATACAGCCATTAGATAATCTTTCCAGATGCAAATGCCAAAGATCCCAAAGTGGCCCTAAACATAAAGCATCTACCCAGCCATAACATTACAATGGTAGTATTACAGGATACCTGTGGGAAACGGAATGCCATCCAACACTGCTGCACAATGGCAAAAAAAGGTGGCAGGCAAATTAACAAGCACCCCAATTGATAGCACTGATATATCTTTCACTAGGAAACACAAAAATCCAAAAACTGTGTCCACTGCATTAATAGTAAAAGTACTAATCCACTGTAAAACACATCAGGAAATTGAAAGAGAATGAAGAAAAAAACAAATGAAAAAAATGCCTGGGCCTCAGTAACTTGCAAGTCAGTGCCAGAGGCTACTACTAACGAGCTCTGCAATCATCAAGACTTGTAGAAACACAAGAACTTCTAAAATGTGCAGCTAAAGTAAGAGGTGGTTAAAAGGAGACATCTGTTTAAATTTGATGTCCTAGCAGAAAATAATTTCTATGAGTTGAAAGCATCAACATTGTGCAGTTCAAATTCAACGCACTGAATTTTAAAACTAGTAGCAGTATCAGAAGTAATACTGATGAGAAAGGAAAGAATGTTCAGCCTACTGAGACTACAATAAAAAATGCAATGCAACCAGAGAGCATCCTAGAAAGCTACCCATCTCTATTATGGAAAAAAAACAAATTTAAAAAACAAAGCAGCTGTCTAGGCATAAAAAAGTGTGTGTACTCTCCTTGCTCTTACAAAATCAAAATGGGACTAAACCTGGTGAATGTCTACTACCGAATACTACTTCGAAGACGTCTAAAAGCTAAGTACCCCGTTGGGGACTCTTTCTTGCCTCAGCCGATGTCAGAAAAAGTCAATAACTGTTTAACTTGTGGGAAACAAATACCTCATAAAGATTTCCACTCTTACTGTTTGCCTTGTTTAGGCCCAGACCACGACGTAGCAGCCTGTTCGGCCTGTGCTTCCTTCAACCGACGAACGCTTCGGCGTCGGTCGGAGTTTGCTGAACAGTTTTTCGGTTCAGAATTTGCGTACATTATGCCGTCGGATCCTCCGACTACCCAAATTGTTAAGAAACGCAAAGAAAAAGACAGACACTCGCGGTCCACGGTTTCGGCCGAAACCATGGTAAAGCAAACCGCGAGTGTCTCGGTTTCGGCCGAAACCGAGAAAACTGTTCAAAGCACAGCTGAATCTTTGACTACTTCTGAGGTTCCTGCTACCTTACTTGAATCGGCCTCTGAAATTTTACCTACTACAGTGGCTTCTAGTGAATTATCAGACACCATCCCTTTGGATGTCTCTACCCCAGCACGTGGTGCTGCTAGGCCACCTGCAGCCATGTCCATTAAGGCCTTTGCCAGGGCTAAAGCAGCCAAGTCTACAAAATCAGTGCCTGTTAAACCCCCATCAACCAGGCCTACTTCTAGTTCACAAATGCTTACTCTGGCAGAAGATTTAATATCTTTAATTAGGGGATCTCAATCCCACCCAGACAGGGCCTCTCAGCCTCCAGAGAAGAGACCTAGGGCAGAGCCCCCCGAGCCTGTGTCCTCTGATGATTCTGCGGATGACTCAGATATTACAGACCAGCCAGAGGCTCCTTTCTCCAATTATGAAGACTCAGATGCTGAAGAATCCATTCCAGCTGCTTCTCCACCAGAAGAATTCTCCTTTGGGGAAACCTTACATGCCATGCGAGAACAATTCCAATGGCAGCAACAGGATTTCTCAGATTCCAGAAAAAGACTTAGGACTTTTCTGCACCTTCCACAACACAGGCCCTTAGCTATACCTCCTGTCCTCCCTGTTGTGGACGATGCCTTTAATGATGTCTGCTCTGCACCAGATTCCTTACCTCCAGCCCCGGCCAAACCAGACAGATTTTACAGGGTGCCAGACACGCATCATCACCTATACAAGGGCCCCTCTTGCAGACCCCGAAACTATATCCCAGGGGCCTAAGGCAGTAGCCTCGACCACAGCAAAAAACCCTATTCCTTCTGAAAGGGAAGCCAGGTCTTTAGACAGATGGGGCAAAAAAGTTTATATCTCAGCTAGAGCTTTAAACTGTCAGTTCCACATGATACAATACCAAGAGTTTATGCTTGATCAGTTAACTAAAAAACTATCCTCTGACGATTCTATAGATAAGAAATATGTATTAGAAATGGTAAATAACATACAACAGGTTAGTAACCATTCCTTAAAATGTGGCTATGATGCACTGGAGGCTTCATTTAGATCAGCCATGACTGGCACAGTGATAAGAAGACATGCATGGCTGAAGGAACAAGTCTTACCGGATCATGTTAAATCTAAGTTATTAGATGCTCCTATGGATAAGACCAGTTTGTTTGGGACACCTGCCCAGCAGGTAATGAAGAAAATGGAAGAAAAGGCAAAATCTGTTCAAACGGTTAAAGATTTCTTGCAGGTTCAGCCACCAAGGTTTAGCAGAAACTGGCCTACCAAAAATTGGTCCTTTCCTGACTCCACAAGATCCCAAAGGGGCAGGAATAGACGTTCCAGAGGCAGAAACCAACCCAGAGGAGGTGCCTACAGAGGACGACAGTGGCAAGGTAATAACAGAGGCACAGACTCAGCCACTACCACTACAACAGCACAATCACAGTGACTTAACTCTACATCCGCCTACCAGGGAACAAATAGCAGCTCCATTAGGCGGAAAATTAACCTTATTTTTGAAAAACTGGCACTACATCACAAGAGACAAGTGGATTTTGCAAACCATAGACCAAGGTTACCGGTTCCACTTTCACACTTTTCCAGTCAAAAGAGGAATGCCAAACCTGCCTCCAAATCAAAAAACAGAAGCTCTACAGCAGATAATGCAATTAGCAAAGATGAGAGCTGTGGAAAGAGTGCCAATAACAGAACAAGGCAAAGGATTTTACTCCAGACTATTCCTAGTTCCAAGAAAGGAAAAAAGTTGGAGACCTATTCTCGACCTGTCCACCTTAAATACATACATCATTGTCCCAAAATTCAAAATGCTGACCCTACAGCAACTTCTTCCCATGCTGGGCAAGGAGTGTTGGCTGGTAACTCTAGATCTCAAGGAGGCATACCTGCATGTCCCCATTCGACCAATTTGCAGAAGATACCTCAGATTTCTTGCAGGATCAGAGCATTATCAATTCTCAGCATTGCCCTTTGGCTTATCTACTGCGCCCAGAGTATTCACAAAATGCCTGGCATCAGTAATCGCCCACTGCAGACTACAGGGAATCCAAATTTATCCATACCTGGACGACTGCCTGCTACAAGGGGACAACAAAAGCAAGCTGACAACAGATTTACAAAGGGTCATTTACTTGCTACAAGCACTGGGATACACAGTCAATTTGCAAAAGTCAAGGCTCATACCATCCCAAACAAGGACATTCCTGGGCGCGGAATTGGACACTGTAAAACAAATGGCATTCCTAACATGAAAAACAAAAAGAACTCCCTCTTTACTTCTTGGCTCTAACAAAACAGAACAAGTTAACAGCAAGAAAAGTCCTTCACGCCTTGGGCTACATGGCATCATGCATAATCTTGGTTCCACATGCCAGACTACATATGAGAAAACTACAGTGGTACCTAAGGAATTTATGGTCCCAACACAGGCACAGCCTAGAAGCGGAAATTCCACTAATCCCATGCCTAAAACAGGAGTTCCTATGGTGGGCACAAGCATGCCAGTCAAACCCTGGCCTACCCTTTCACAGCTATCAAGCAAGCCAGACCATCACAACAGACGCCTCAGACCTAGGATGGGGGGCTCACATGCTGGACAAATGCGTACAAGGTTTGTGGGCCTTGGGATCAACTCCACCTGCACATCAACCTAAAAGAAATGCTGGCAGTAAAACTGGCAATCCAAAATTTCAGACCATTTCTCAAAGAGAGCCATTTGATGATAAGGACAGACAACACCACAGTCATGTGGTACATCAACAAGCAGGGAGGCACTCATTCATACCCCCTATGCAGAATGACTTTGGAGCTTTGGAACCTGGCACTCAGCTACAACATCCAGTTACAGGCTATATTTGTACCGGGAAAGGACAATACTCTAGCAGACATATTGAGCAGAACCACATCGGATGCCCACGAATGGATGCTACACCCGGACATCTTCAAGACCATCTCAAAGAAATGGGGAAGACCACAGATAGATCTATTCGCTTCCCCTCTCAATCACCAGCTCAAAAAATTCTGCACAACGACATTCCACCCACTTGCATGGAAAGTGGATTCGCTCTCCTTCAGCTGGAAAGGTCTAACAGCATATGCATTTCCACCTCTTCCCTTGATACACAAGGTATTACTAAAAATCAAGGAGGAACGTCCAAGGATAACCCTGATAGCTCCAAACTGGCCAAGACAACACTAGTACCCATTACTGAGGAGCATGTCTCGGGACAACATGTGGCCAATACCCCTGATGCCTTTGATGTTAACTCAGAACAACTACAGCATCATGCATCCAAACCTAAAGACGTTGCAACTGACTGCATGGCACATCACATAGCAGCAACTAACCCAGAACTTTCCCAAAGGGTTAAAGACATTATCCTTGAAGCCCGCAGACCTTCAACAAGAAGGAACTACGCAGGAAAATGGAAAAGGTTTGTCATTTGGAGCACTGAAAGAGGAAAAGATGTGTCAATTATAGATATGGCTAACATTTTGGAGTATCTGGCAGAGCTTCTACATACAGGCCTGTCCTATTCCTCCATCAAGATACATGCATCAGCTATTTCAGCAGAATACAGCTTTGATCCACCTGTCTTTTCACATCCTTTACTCAGGCAGTTCCTCAGAGGAATCAAGAATGTAAAACCTCCAAGGAAAACACCATTGCCAGCTTGGGACTTGAACTTTGTGCTAGAAAAATTGACACTCGCACCTTTTGAACCAGCAGCCACAGCGGACCTACAGCATCTATCGTGGAAAACTGCTTTCCTACTGGCAATAACCTCAGCAAGGAGGGTCTCTGAACTTCAGGCCCTAATGGCGGTACAGCCCTTCCTAATCTTCCACCAAGATAGAGTGTCCATGAGGACTAATCCTACTTTTATGCCTAAGGTGATATCCAGAGTGTCTTTAAACCAGGCAATCCACCTACCTACCTTCTTTCCCAACCCACAAAACAGAGGGGAAAGAATGCTGCATTCCTTGGATGTACATAGACAGTTACGCTACTACCTGGACAGAACAAAAATAGCAGAAAAACTGACCAGCTTTTGTAGCCTATGCAACAGGAAAGGAAGGAAAAGCAATTTCCAAACAGACAATCTCCAAATGGATAGGAAATTGCATACGATTCTGTTACTCCTTCCATGGAAAACCAATTCCACAGAACATAAGGCCTCATTCTACAAGGGCAACAGCCACTACCACAGCCTTCCTACGAGGTGTGGCAACCAAGGACATTATTGAGGCGGCTACTTGGACCTCCGTGCATACATTTGCCAAGCATTATAACTTACCTTTGTACTCCAGATCCCGAGCAGGGTTTGCCACTGCTGTGCTGCAAGGGATCCTAACCACACCATAATCTAAATTTTTTCCTCCTCCCTTAGTTGGCTATGGTATTCTACCCAGTTGTTATGACTGCAGATGCATCCATGAAGGACATAGTACAGTTTTGTACCTACCATAAATGTAGATGTCCGAACTGGATAGCATCTGCAGTCAGGATTACCCTCCCTCCTTCCCCTCTGTGGTACTCCTAGGGTATTTACCCTCTTAATAGCTAGCTAGTGGGGGGAGTCTCTTATGGTGTATTTGTATAATTCTTTGAATTTGTGACAATTATTACAGTCATATAGTGTGCCTGTATATGGCTGTAACTGCTTAGAGCTATTTTACTAGTCTGAACTAATAATTTCTTTTTATCTGTATATGGCTGTAACTGCTTAGAGCTATTTTACTACTCTGAACTTATTATTTTTTACTGCATAATATTAACTGTGCTGGAGCTTTTCTCCCCGGGCCTCTACTGAAAATGGATCTAATTCCAGTTAGACTAGCCCGGTCAACAAATGTAAAATAAAATAAATGTAAAATAAAAATAAATAAATAAATAAATAAACAAACTACAAATTGGTAATGGCACTACTTTGCACTCACCCTGACACATTTGAGTTTAAGAAATTAGAAAGTATAAATTGGTATTCCCCTTTTCCACTACAGTCACCCATGTGTTCTGTGGGAATAAAGGGAGTAAAGATTATCCTGAATTTCCTTACCATGATAAAACTTCGCTTTCCAATTTGTCTGGTCTCCTTAGGGAAGGAAATTGTGCATTTCATTTCTCTGTAGCATGACTGTTCACCTCTTAATGTATTCCAAGTGTATTTTCTTTGGTAGAAATGTTTCCTTTTCACCCAAACTCCCATACTCCCTTCAAGTTCACAACTTCTGCAAAGGAAATAAACTTGGTGGTGAAAATGAGAGGACACGTTCTCGTAAGTCTAAAAATGAGTTACGGTACTCCACTTCCTTAAAATAGTGAACTTTTTCTTTAGAAAGTAGCAGATACGGTCATTCTCTTCTGTAAAGTCTTAGGCAGAAGACTTACAGGAAACAGGGTTGGAGAATGAAGTTGGTAACCAGTCAGATAAGACACAAAAAGCACATTTTTCAAATATTCTTTAGCAAGTGTTCTACAATCAATATGCACGGCCTGAGGTCTGGGAAGATAGTAACACTTCGTGCTTAAGTTTTCCTTCTCTTTATAAACTCCCCTTCCATAGCTAGGTACAAGTGGAGGTGTTCTAAAATTATTAGTCACCAATACAATTTTTAAAATTTTAACACCGGATAATTATGTGAACTTAAGAAATATGACAATGTTATTTTTCTTTTTTATTTAATTTTCTTCTGTTCCGTAGAGGAGTTTTCATTCTCTCTGGAACCTTCTAGAATGACTGGTAGCCTTATATTTGAGACAGCCCCTGTTCCTCCTCAACCAGCTGTGCTACTTTAACCTATGAAGTATCTGATATGGTTAAAAAATGTTTGATCAGAAAGAAGGCCTCCAGACCTTCAGAGATTCGTATGTACGGGCATCGGCTTTCCACTTTTTAGAAAAGTCACAATCCTGTATAGTTTCACCTTCAAAGCAGATAAGTTTAGTGTGTAAATCCTAAGGATGAACAAGTCCACCACAATAACACTGGATGCTAATTTTCTATGATAAAGACAAAGTTAACACCACAAGATGCTAGAGGTTCATATTACAAAGAAGATAAAGTAAACTAATATGAACTTGAAATAATGCAGGTACCAAAAGTAAATCTAGAATTTATGCCCGACTTGGAATTAAATCAGAACTAGAACATTCCAACAAGAACTGCTTTTTCTGACTGAGAAAGTTCTGACTACTGAGAAAGTTTTCAACTAGATGTTATTTAGTTGTTAGAATTAACAGAATGAGCCTATGTCGCTTTGAAATACAAAGTATGGGATGGATAACTTACTTACAGAAGAGAGAAGAGTGCCACACTGAACTGTGCAACACATACCTCTCAACCTCCTGATGACCGAATCAAGTACAAAGGACCTTAAAAATCAGTGGTAATAAAGGACACCTAAATAACAAAATATACTTATTCATATATACACATTAATGCACACACCCACATACATAATGTACATGCAAAAACAGGGTATCATTTTAGACCATTTTTTTTTTATTAAACACACAATAATTCTCACACTCCCACATACGCACACAAATACTCAAGAATGAGGAGACACTCAGAAAGAATAACACTGAAAGGACACCATAATCAACTAATCTATAGCTCTAAATGAACAGTTGCCTAGAAGCAAAACTGTATGTAAAATCAAACTAATGCAATAACAAATCAGTATACAGTGTTAAAAGCAAGTCACCTTTGTTGTAAAAAAACAGACTGACTCACCTTAAAATCAGTGGTTGCTGCTCACAGTAATCCTTGATTTAAAAAAAAAAAAAAAAGTCCACAGCACCTGGCAAAAGTAATAAAGGCAACAAAATCCTTACAACTGGCAGAAAATTTCAGACATGCTTAGAATAAATATTCCATTTGTCCGGTAGAAGAATGAAGAGGAAAGGCAAGTCAGTGACAACAAATCCTACTACTCACGGTTTAAGTTCAGTCTTTCCTCCACTATAGCATGCAAACAGGCAGTCTTACAGAGTGCCACACACCATGCACCGACTGGCCCAATCCTCATGTCTTCTTCAGGAATCTGAAGGGTATGACAGGCACTCAATTCTCCTGTATTGAACTGCAGAAAACAGACAGACCTTCTCTCTCACCTCTCTCCACTCAGTCAAGTGATGAACAGACCATTGTGCTGCCTGCACTGGTAAATATGTGGTCTAATAGAAGACTTCTCAGGTCCACTGTTCTATATTAACCAATCCATGCACAACAGAGGATGGAACTTGCAAGCTGACCGTCAGTGTCAGTTTTATCTGATGAAGTTTCTTAAAAAGCAAAAGTGCTCATTGTGAATAAATTGAACAATGGCATTAACTCCTGGAATACTGTGGTATTTTAAATGCTTTGGTCTGCTTTTGTGCTTGTTTTTTGAAGCTGAAAGTCAGACTTGCAGAGCAGGAATCCAAAAAGCATTGGTCTCCATAAAATCAGGCATTTGGGAATGGGGTTGTATTTTAGGGTGCACCCTGGGCTATTTGGGACATTGGTGAAATAACCAAAATGAAAACACCTGAAATACAATGTCCGCAAAAACGCTGAATTTGAGCTAGCTCCTATGGTGTAGAGCGATGAAGCCTTACTACAGTCCATGAAATCATTAGCAGCCAGGTGTTTTCTGGAACTGTCAAGGCAAGTGGAGTAGTAACGTGACATTGCCGGCTCATCTCTCTTCAGGGGGAAGGATGTAAAAGCTCATATGTGGGCTGTAAGGTCCAGTGGCAGAATGGAGACAAGGGAGTACTAGTTTCCTAGGGGGCAGAGCAGTCTTAAGGGCCTTATTCATAACCTGAAGTGACACACCTTTGTGGATGCCCACTGAAAGCCAATCCCTCAATTGTGTTGTGGAGGGTCAAAAGGTCTGCCTGACTGACAACCTCATTTGGTTCTCACTCCTGGTGAAATGAAAATGAATGAGCCAACCAGCAAGAGAAAGACAATGGTCACAGGCATCAGGGGAGCAAAGGCCTCAGAATGCTGAATTTGAGCCAGAACACACAGCTCTGAAAATAGTCTGTACATCAGTGAAGGTGGGGGTACCCCCCTTCACCACCACATTCCTGCTACTTAATTCTCACTCAGATGTCACGGAGCCTCACAATTAGTGAAATACCAGACTTCATCTGAAATGGGGTACTGTAATAATCTCCAAGATTATGCATCTTCACAGTGAGGATAACTATACAGTTTCGGTTTAAGGGATACAGATTGGATTTTTGCAGTAATGAAAGTACTGAACTAACAGCTGTGTGTCACTGTAGGAAACCCTACTGTGGGTAATTTCAGTTTCAGAATCTTGCAGTTCAGTGAAGTGTACTTCAGCCTTGTACTGGGAACAGAGGTTGGGTGTCGGTGCAGTAACATATGATACAAAGACACTAGGATCGTGGGTATTGAGCACAGTGTGGAAACAATGGATGCATCCCCTTGTATGATGCCAGTCACCCAATCCCCTCTTCTTAACAGACTGCTAGTTAGTTCTCCAGACTCATATTAATGCCCCCTGAGAATATGTTTCCTTTCCATCACCAACCCCAAGGGCAGAAAGACAGCCAGCACTTCACTCCACCCCTCTCAACAGCTGCTAGACAGGCAAACGAACCTGGGTCAAACAGGTCACAATCCCTCGTTCTTTGTTGTAAAGCCATCATCTTTGTCCATGCCAAGGCTAAGTTGGTATATAGTATGTGAAGTCCAAATTAAAACCAATGACAATGACAACTACTGGAGTACAGAACATACAGTGAAAACAGAAATAAAATCTACATTTATATGACCGAATAAAAAAGTGACACACTCATCTTTATTTGCAGAAACAAAATGACAAATACTACACTGAAACCAGTCAATTTATGCGAAAACAACCTCAAGTTTAAAAATAAATATTAATTTTAAATGCGCTCGGATAAGAAAATTGCTGCCTTGCAGCCAATCTGAATAATATTCTTCAACACAGAATAAGCTGGTGCCTGGAGAAAAAAAAAAAAAAAAAAAAAAAAAAAACACAGTAAGCTTACTTCAACTAGTACAACTGTAAGCTTAGAGAGGACAGTGTTTGCATTAGTATGGTTTCAAATATCCTTAGCCTTTTGTGCATTAAACATCTGCTAGTAAGGCCTTAATTCAACTCACCTGCAAGTCTATGGATTTCATTTAGTTGAATGAATTTGCCAGTTTTTTTTATAAACATTTTGCATTCAGAGGTATTATTTTTATTTATATTTCACAAATTGTTAAGTTTTTACAGTGCAAATTTGAGTTCCAGAAAATTTACAATATCACTCAAGTCATGCAAAAATATATGTAGTACTGTCAAATTCTCCCATTTCCTTTCCCTAAAAAATAGAAAATGTAATACGATTATGTTAGCCTTGTTACACAAATGAAGACCTTAAACTATTATACTGAGCAAAGCACCAGGTTCACAACTACAAAAAGCCCAGAAACATTAAGGCTGCAACTTATGGATACTGTGGTACTAACATCTTTGAACTACTGCAATAGAAAAGAGGAAGAAGTCCTACATCATGACAAGTAGTCTGATGGAGTGCGTTAAGGCTGCACTGCCTCCATACACAGTGGCTCAACATTATATTTTTATGCTAATATACTAATACAGTACAAGTCCAAAACCTTGCCCATGGCAAGTTTTTATACCACATCCTCTGACTAGAGCAGCAATTTTTTTTTTTTTTTTTTTAAATAAACATTTCTCCAAGATCTTCAAACTTCAACTTGTATTCTACCTACCAGTTCTGCATTGTGTTCCAGCCCAGTATCATGATGTTCCAATTCCTCATCACGAAATTTTTTTATAACCTAGTCAGGAAAACAAAAAAAGGTAAAACGTGTCAACATTCAAGAGACCCCAAACTTTCTAAAATAGTAAAACTTAGCAACCCTTCTCATGTACTATACATATTCCAAAAAAGCATAACTTTTACAGACCGTCTCTGCTAATAATAAAGTCCAGAAAAATGAAAGGTAGAAAAAAAAAAAAAAAACACAATGTAGATTCTTCTGTCCAAGAGTGCAAATGCAACAAACCGGAATAGTTTTTGCTAATGTGTAATTAGAAGTTATGTACTCACCATAACGTTCCATCTGAGTAGGTGTATTCATTTGTCTGCAACCTGTGGTTTATGGATCCGATATCGGATCCGAACCGGCATGGTTTACCAGCTATGGATCCGAGCTCTCAGCTCCTCCCCTCACCCATAATGCCCTGCTCTCCCTACATGACCTCAGATAGAGTTTGCCAACAGCATGAACACCCTGAAAAAAGGGTAACACATATTATGCAGGAAACTGAAAAAGGCCAGGGGGATAGGAGGGCGGGATGGTTGCAGACAAATGAATACACCTACTCAGATGGAACATTATGGTGAGTACATAACTTCTAAATCTGAAGTAGGAGATTCATTTGTCTGCAACCTGTGGGACAGAGTCCCCAGCTACCTGAATCTTGGGCGGCCATCATGGAAGGATATTCCGGAGCACCGCGGAGCCAAAGGATGCTCTACCCCTAGATGTAAGATCCAACTTGTAGTGGGAAATAAAGGTATGAGATGAAGCCCAAGTGGCTGCTGCACAAATATCATCTAGAGGAATCCTAGCCTTAAAGGCGGCCGAGGTAGAGACTGACCGGGTTGAATGGGCATGTACACCCTCCGGTGCGGGCCTTCCAGAAGCTTGATAAGCCAATAAGATGCACTGTGAAATCCAGCGAGATAATGAGACTTTAGAAATTGGCTTGCCCAAATTAAATTTAGCAAAGGAAATAAACAACTGGTCGGATTGCCTATGACCAGCCGTCCTGTTTAGATAAAATCTAAGTTGCCTGTGAACATCTAAGGAATGAAGCTTGTATTCACCCTTGTTTTGATATTTAGGAAAGAAAACAGGGAGGTTAATGGATTGATTAATGTTTGCTTCAGAAGCTACCTTAGGAAGAAAGGATGGGTTGGTCCTGAGGTATACACGGTCCGGATGAAAGACCAAGTAAGGAGGTTTGGCTGATAATGCTTGAAGTTCTGAGACTCTCTTAGCCGAGGTAATGGCTACTAAAAAGGCAGTCTTGAAAGATAAAAATTTCAGATCTACCGTAGCCGCCGGTTCGAAGGGGGGAGCGGTCAAGGCCTGGAGGACCAAAGAAAGATCCCAAGGAGGAACCACATGCTTTACCGGGGGCCTGAGAAGGAAAGTACCTTTTAGGAAAATCTTACACAATTTGGCAGACATTAGTGGACTGGAGTCATGACCAATATGATAATGAGAAATTGCCGCAAGTTGTACTTTGACCGTGGAACTGCTGGCACCATCATTAAAAAGAGTGGTTAAGAAGTCAAGCACCAGAGGAAGGGGAACTGTGAAGGGGTTTAGGCCTTGCCGCTCCGCCCACAAGGAGAACCGTTTCCACTTACTGCGGTAGACTTTCCTAGTGGATGGTTTATGAGCCGCCACCAGGATGGCCTTAACAGGGGACGAAATACCGGAGTCCTGATCAGGAGTGGAACTGGAGCAGCCAAGCGGTCAGCTTCAGGTTGTCCAGATTCGGGGGTGATAAGCGGGATGGATGAGATATCAGATCCGGAATGGGATCTAGAATCCAAGGAAGATTCACTGAGTGAGACCTTAGGAAAGGGAACCAGATCTGTCGAGGCCAAAATGGAGCAATGAGAATCATTCTGCACCCCAACCGAGAGGCTTTCTGAAGAACTTGGAGCATCAGAGGCAAGGGGGATAAGCATAAAGAAGACTGGGTGACCAAGCATGCACCAGAGCGTCTCTTGGGGTACCTCCGGGAGGAGGTATTAGAGCGAAAAAACTGTCGCACTTGGTGTTTGAGGGAGACGCAAAAAGATCGCAACAAGGAGTTCCCCACCGTGTGAAGATGCGTTCCGCTACCCGAGTATTGAGAGACCACTCGTAAGGGGTGAGAATGGTGCGACTGAGTTTGTCCGCCAGGATGTTGGACCGACCCAGAATATGCGTTGCTATGAGAAAGCGGTTGGTGGAGATTGCCCATTCCCACACTCTCATGGCTTCTCGACAAAAGAGGGTAAGACCTAAAGACCTGGTTCCTCCTTGTTTGTTGATATAGCAGACAACCGACATGTTGTCCGATTGAATCGCAATTGTTCCCAAGGGAAGAAAGGCCTGAAGTGCTAGCAACGCTAAGAGCACTGCTCTCATCTCTAGAACGTTGATATGCAGTAAGGTCTCTGAATCGTTCCACGTGCCTTGGACCGTCCGGCATGCAAAATGCCCCCCCCACCCGAGGCGGGAGGCGTCCGTGGTCACCGTGGCGAGAGGGGGAGAAGCACAAAAGGGGCGGCCTCCGTGGAGATCTGGAGAGTGTAGCCACCACAGGAGGGACCGCTTGCAAGCCTTGCTGATCACAATGGGATGATGCATAGGAAGAGCAAGATACGACCACTGAACTAGGAGTGTCCATTGAAGGATGCGCATATTGAATCTGGCGAGAGGAAGAAGCGCTATTGCTGCCGCCATGGACACTAGGGCCCTCAGGACCAACTCCACCGGAACTGAGCTTGTGTGGAGAATGGCCCGCACCTGGAGCTGCAGATTCTGAATTCTGTCCGCAGTGAGGAAGGCTCAATCTCCTAGTGTCTAACCTGGCACCTATAAAAATCTATGAACTGCGTGGGTGCTAGGATGGATTTTTCTGCGTTTGTGATGCCCAGACGGGGAGCAAGATGGAGAAAGGAGTCTCGCGCCAATAGTAGTAGGTGCCTTGTTGGGGCGGTGAGAAGCCAGTCGTCCAGGTAGGGAAAGATCTGCACCCCCTGAAGCCTCAGGTGGGCCGCTACCACTGCTAATACTTTGGTGAACACCCTGGGGGCTGTGGTGAGACCAAAGGGAAGGACCCGGAATTGGTAGTGACTGGCTCCCAGCCGGAAGCGGAGAAACCTCCTGGAGCGCCTGTCCATTAGTATATGGTAGTACGCATCCTTGAGGTCTATGGAGCACATCCAGTGATTTTCTCCCAGAAGGGGGAGAATAGACTGCAACGTAACCATCCGGAATTTCTCTTTGGGGACTGTCAGGTTCAAGAGTGAAAGGTCTAAAATTGGTCTTAGATCCCCCGTCTTTTTTGGCACTAAAAAGAACCTGGAGTAGAACCCTGATACGATCTGGTCTTGGGGGACGGGCTGGATGGTTCTTTTCTTTAGCAGACGGCCAATTTCTGCCAAAGCGGCCTCCCACTGACCGGGTGGAACGTCGGGGAGGGACTTCAATTTTGGCATGTGACGAAACGGGATACGGTATCCTCTGGATATGATTTGGAGGACCCAGCGGTCTGTTGTTATGGACTCCCATGCTGCTAGGTGCTACGAAAAACGTCCCCCGACTGCCTCCAGAGTGGAGCAGTTGGGCAACCCTTCAGGCCTGCTGCGCGGGCCGTTCAGAGAAGGGTTCTCTGGACCCGAAGTTCCTGGGAGCCCCTCTGCCCCTGGGGCGGCGTCCTCCCTGTCCTCCTCTGCCACTGAAGGACTGGCTGTCCGGAGCGGGCTGGGATTGCTGCGACTTCTGGAACCACATCTTCTTCTGGCCCTTTTGGTTCCTAGAATAGGGCCTCTGGGGCACAGAGAAGCGGATTCCGACGACAGACAGCGTCTTCCCGTCCTTTTCGCTCTGGGTCAAGGTATCGCGAACAGATTTGCCAAAGAGGGCAGAACCATCGCAAATGACGCCTTGAAGGGCTCCGTGAAATCGCAATGACGGAGCCAGGCCTGACGTCTAGTAACTAGGCCTGCCCCTGCGGCTCTAGCGGCACCTTCCGTAGCGTGGGACAGTAACCGCATAGAGGTATTAGTGACTGACCTAAGAGTGGCCATGCGGGTGGAGTGCAATGCTTTGTCCTCCTCCAACATGGACTCTGGGGGGGATGCAGCGTATTCTTTAATAAGATCGCGCTGCATCCTAATCACATGTGCCAGGTAGTTCAGCACTCTTACTGAAAAGGTCGCCGAACTAAACATCCACTTCCCCAAGCGGTCCATCATCAGAGACTCCTTGCTCGGGGGATGGACTGAGGGACTCTCCTGAGCAAGTTCCCTCTTGGTGGCAGCCGCCGTCAACATGGCATCTACCGGAGGCCCCTTACTCCAATGGGCACGGTCAGCCGGGGGACTGAGAATACGGTTGAGCCTTTTTGGGATTGGCTCCACGGTGTCCGGTTCCTTCCACGCCCTGGTGGTAATGAGGTCCACCAGGGGGTCGGCAGGAGGGGACACCCAAGAGGTAGATGGGCCCGCTTCAAATGCCTCCAAGAACACGGACTCGTCTGAGGAAGACTTGGGGGCAGACCACCCCCCCCTTATGCGGAGCATTTCCATGATGTCTCCAAATGAGACATCCTCAGGGGGTGATCTTGGGGAGCCTTCCCCTTCCTCCAAGTCCGGGTCTTCTTCTGTGAGAGACTCGGGGGAGTCGATGTGCCTCCTTTTGCACGTATGATTGCGGGGGGCATCCTCAGGGGGGCTGTCAGAGGACTCCGCGCAAACAGTGACTGTTCCAAAGGAACAACTTGGGGCAAAGGAGCGGGCTGTCCCAAGGGCCGGATGGTGGAAGCCTGACCCAGTGCAGATGGAGCGCGGGATGGAGCCGAAGCAAGTGCCGGGGGTCCGGAGACCCTCAACAGGGCCCTCTCCACTACATCAAACGCCAAAGGGGAGCAGACCTCGACCAAAGGATCCGACAATCGGCTCCCCCTCGGATCCGAGGAGTGGATCGGAGCCGGCGCCGAAGCGCTCGGATCTGAGGGGACAGTGCGCTCCGCCAGATGGCACCGAAGGAGCCCTGATCCCCCCCGGATCCGAAGCTCGGATCCAGGCTCCGAGAGGTCGGATCCGAAGCACTCGAGGGCAGGGTCGGATCCGGTACAGAGTACTATCGGCGCCGAAGCTGCTCGGCTCCAACTGCTCCGAACCCGGGTAGCGGGTCGGAGAAGGAGCAATAGGTTTAAAGAAAGGGGTCGAGCTCCCCCCCAGAGGGGGGGGGGGAGGCAAGAGCACTCCCATCTGCATCTGGGCCTGGATGAACCTTCTCATCATCTGGTCCAGATCAGCGTCTGATAAGCTATAGGTCGATCTCGACGAGGCTACCGAGGTAGGCCTTGAGTGCCTCCTGGATAGCCTCGACGGAGATCGGGTCTCCTCCTCCTCAGGTCCCGGTGAAAAGCACACAGGTGACCGGAGCCGAGGAGGGGGAGAACCAGCAGACAAGGAGGCCGGAGGAGAAGCCCGCTTGGCAGGCGGGGCCGAAACAGAGGTCTCGGCCCGCCGCTTATGGTGCTTCTCCCTCCGGTCCTTCTTTCTAGCTTCCCTCTCCTCCGAACCACTACAGGGAGGTTGAGTCCCAGGAGGAGGAGGGGGAGCCGGAGAGGAGGTAACCGTAGACACTGTTCCCCCCGAAGGAGCGGAGGTCGGAGCCGAGTCAGAGGGCAAAAGTCCCGCCAGGGCCAGCTTAGACCTCCGCTCCTTCAATGCCCTGGGGTTGAACCCTGCACAAATGGAACATCCAGAAGTGAGGTGTTCAACCCCAAGGCATCGAACGCACCGAGTGTGGCCATCAGCAGGGGAAAGCTTATGGCCACACTCTGAGCAATTCGAAAAAACAACCTTAGGTTGTTCTGACATCCTAAGAGCTTAGAATTTACTTAAACTAAAGGTAAAAAGCAAAAGTAAACTAAACACACAACAGGCCCAAACACACACTACGCTACCAGCGAGGGGAGGGAAACTAAGTAAAAATTATAAAATTAACTAAACAAGTTTAACTATCAAAAAGAGAGCCTAAACTTTCACTCAAACTTTCAAAAAAAGTTAAATTTTAACACTAGAAACACTTTAGATAACCACTTAGCTGTAGAGCTCGAGAACACCAATCTGGTCACCAGCGCGGCAAACTAGATCTGAGGTCATGTAGGGAGAGCAGGGCATTATGGGTGAGGAGAGGAGCTGAGAGCTCGGATCCATAGCTGGTAAACCATGCCGGTTCAGATCCGATATCGGATCCATAACCCACAGGTTGCAGACAAATGAATCTCCTACATCATATGTTTCAAAGGCTCCCATACTAGACAGTAAAAAAATACTACTGCAGAAAAAAATGACTTTGCTGTAATTTTCAGATCTAACTTTGGAGACCCTGTTTGGTGGGACTATGATTGAGGTTATTCCATTTTCTATTAACATTCTGCATTTTTTCTCAGAAACTTTTACAATTAGGGGCATGCACATCCTACACTGGTGCAAGTGGTTACTTCAAATTGTTGCACTAGAAAAGCAAGTTTAGCCCCCAAGCTCGTAAATTCTGCCGTTCAGAGTTTGGATCATTATCCTGACTTGTGTCATGGAAAAGTTCCCATGTTTGATGCCTAAAGCAATGAAATGCAAGCGTGTGTGGGGATAACAATGAAACAAGACTTATGACTTGTGCTAGAATTGTCACTACTGTGGACGAGCACAATGTGAAGCAAAACTAAAGTACCAGCAATTCAGCCCATCCATATGCAGATTTTGGAGGAAGGAACACCTAGCTTCTTTATTACAAGGATGGTAATGGTAGTTATCCCTCAAACTGGAACTGGTGAGGAGTCAGATGACAAGCTCCCATGTCACTGTCAGAGCAATGTTAGAAGTCCAAGGAAATGGGCAGCGGGTCTACATCAAGCCCTCCAGGTTGCAAGTCCATTTCAGAAATGGTCCTATCCATGCATGTGGAAAGAAAACCCTCAACTAATGTGTGCTCAAGCTCCAGACAGACTTCCTCTCTAAAAGAGCAACTGGTCTAGAAAGTGCACTACCTGGTTTCTAGCTTGGGGGGGAGGGGTGGCCATCCTTTGGAGTACACACCACCCTTCCATTAATTACCCACAGCATCTGGCCAAATCCCAGGCAGTGGTTCTCAATCTCCTAGATGTAGTTAATGGTCTTAGGTCAAGAATCTCCTCTTTTCACCAGGGGTATTTGACTTCAGAGGGTGCATGAAGACTGGTGGAACCTATCCAGACAATGTCCTTAACCTTGGGGATCGCAGTCTGATGTCAGCACCAGTGAAGACTTCTCATTCTCCCACTAAATTTAGTTTCACTGGTTGCCACATAATTCATCCAAGTCCAATCATTCAAGCCCTGATGGAATAAACTGGCATCTGATGAAAAGAATGTTACAATTAGTTAGGGGTGTTGGGAGTGAAAGTCCCTGCAAAAGGAAGTGACAGATTTTGTCAAAAGCCCAGTCCATAAGGCTTGACAGATTCTCCATTGGAGAACTTCCATGTAAAAAAGAGCACCAACCATTCCTTTGAGAAACCATGACGATCATGAGGTCTTCTAAAACAATGGCCTATGGAGCCATCCCTTCTCCCAAGAAATGTATTCTTGACTAATATCTTGGGAGGTGTAGTATGGAATTATGCCACCAGATACCAATGTATTTTAGACTACTAAAGAGTAGGCAACAGATTTATCTACCATAGATCCAGTGAAGACTACAGCCCTTACACCTATGTCTCATCCATCCAGATTTCAGTCTTTTACTGTACCAGAACTGGTAAAGTTCCCTTGCATTTCAAGTTTAGGCTTAAGGAAAAAGCAGTTAATACATAGGTCTGTGGCATCTGTGGGGGCTTCCACATAGTTGTCCGTTTTCACTGCACGTGAGCCTGCTGCCCTAGCTGTAGCCCAATAGAATGCTTGGGCAAATGGCCTAACTAAAGCTGTCCTCTAAGTTCGTTCAAGCAACATCATCCTGGATATCGCTGTTAAGAGGAGGTGCTATGGAACAGCCCTCAAAGGACCTGAATGACAACTTCTAAAAGACTAAAGTAAGTACTCCACATTATGGAGGACCTCTAGAACACCTCCGCTACCTGGATGGCTAGGCCTGGAAGAAGAGGTAGAGAGGGGCTTATAGAGGTGCTTTGAAGGCTGGTTCCCTAGCTGCAGCCTAAGCAGAAAAAAAAAAGGAGAGAGAAAAAAAAAAAAAAAGTCCGCATCACCAACATTTGGGGGAACCTCATGACTTATGGGCTTACCTGTTGAGTCCTCTGGTTTAATGGCACTAAAGCTCGATTCCTGAAAAGCTGTTTTCTTTTTGGTCATAACTTCTTTTCATAAGATCTCCAAGCTGTAGACCATGAGTAGAAACCCATACCTGGTCTTTCACAAGGAATGAATGCCCCCCAGGTATATCTAGTTTTTTTCCTAAAAGTGGTCAACAAACAAACAAGTTCCTGAGCAGCCTTCAATTCACCTCCTGGTTTTCTTTAGTGGTGCAGAAACCAGACTAGGGAGGGTATGCCAAATCAAACCTTTGGTACACACTGCAAGTTAAGGTGCTAGGTGAAGTGGCTACATGGCTTCTGTGAGATCAAGAGCTGTTCATCTCTTATTCATGGCATTAAACAGCTGCCAGTTATCAAGCAAACCTCAGGAGTCGGAGAAGAGACTTGAAATAAGCCAATCTCCTTGGCTTACAATGACCCTAAAATCCTAAATAAGGGTACAGAATAGAAAATATAAAAGTTGGAAATCTACTTATTTCCTAAGTGGGTAAGTGAGGTGGTTTTAGGACGCTTTTAGCCACAATCCAGGTTGCATAACAAAGAAAAATTACATTAACAGCTGTAGACCCGATCATAACACACCCACTACAGTCTCATGGAGAAAGGCTGGCTCCCAGCATCTTTTTTTTTTTATTAACCTCACACAATGATGTGTAAAAGTACAGTTTTGTACCTACCATAAATGTAGATGTTAGAGTGCTCATACAGCTGCAGTCATAACAGATGGGGTTATCCTGCCATCAGGCGGGTCCTGGGTCAGCCGAATTCCAAAGTCTAGGTCCGGCGTCGGTTGTAGTCGCTTCTTCCCTGACGTCAGTGCGGCAGGGGTATAAAAGAGGCAGCCAACGCCATTTTCTTCAGTTTTTCTTGCCCCAGATGTCAGGTGCCCCCAGAAGGAAGGCAAACATAATGTTATGCAAAGATGCAATGTTGATAAATCAAAAACAGTAGTTGCAAGCAAATACACCATAAAAGAATACCCCAAAAAGGTTGTATGAAAAGTGTTTGTCAAAAGGCTTGTCCTAAGAGGGGATGGAGGGAGGGAAACCTGGACTGCAGCTGTATGAGCACTCTAACATCTACATTTATGGTAGGTACAAAACTGTACTATGTTCATCGTGCATACAGCTGCAGTCATAACAGATGGGTAAAATCCCAAAGCTAAGTAAGGGTGGTAGGCACTAAGTGGAACTAGGAGGTGCTAGGATGCCCTGCAGGACTGCTGTGGCAAAGCACGCTCTAGATTTTAAGTATAGTGGGAGGCGATAGTGCTTGGAGAAAGTGTGCACTGAACTCCAGGTGGCTGCTTCCAAAATGTCCTTGGTAGGGACCCCCCCCTAAGGAAGGCTGCAGAGGTAGCTGTGGCTCTGGTGGAGTAGGATCTGATGGATGCAGGCACAGTTTTTCCATGAAATGAGTAACAAAAGCGTATGCAGTGGGCTATCCATTCTGAAATTGTCTGTTTGGAAATAGCCTTTCCCCGAGCACCTGCAGCATAGGACACAGAGTTGCTCAGATTTCCTGAATGGCTTTGTTCTGTCCAAGTAGTAACGAAGTTGTCTGTGAATGTCCAAGGAATGTAGTAGTCTTTCCCCTTTGTTTTGTGGATTAGGATAAAAGGTAGGTAAAGTGGATAGTCTGATTCAAAGCTACACTGGATACTACCTTTGGCATAAAGGTAGGGTTGGTTCGTAAGGAAACTCTGTCCTGAAAGAAAATGATTAATGGTTGCACAGCCATGAGGGCCTGTAGCTCCAAAACCCTGCGTGCTGAGGTGATGGCCAGAAGAAAGGCGGTTTTCCATGACAAGTACTGTAACTCTGAAGAAGCTGGCTCGAAGGGAGGAAGGAAGGGTCAGCTTTTCCAATACGAAGTTGAGGTCCCAAGCAGGGACTGGTGGTTTCCTTGGGGGTTTTATATTCTTTGCCCCTCTGAGGAACTGCCTTAAGAGAGGGTGAGAGAATAAAGGAGGATCTGTGTTGTAATGTGCAGAAATGGCTGAAGCGTGGATCTTTATGGAGGAGAAGGAAAGTCCATTGTTTAACATCTCAGCTAGGTACTGAGAAATTTGAGGTGCATTTATTACCAAGGATTCTGTCCCTTTTCTTGATTCCAGGCACAAAATAGTTTCCATTTGGTGGAGTAGGCCTTTCTAGTAGAAGGTCTTCTGGCCTCCAGACATCCTGCACCTCCTTGGAGAGGAGAAACTGTTGAGAAATCAAGGAATTCTCCATGCAGCTAGATTTAGAGTTTTGAGATTGCTGTGAATGGTTTTGTAGTTGTGCTGGGACAGAAGAGGGACTAGAGGTAGGATCCATGGTGGGGAATGTGTCAGGCTCTTCAGGAGCGGATATACCAGTGTTGTCTTGGCCAGTCTGGAGCAATGAGAATCATTTTCGGCCTCTCTGCTCTGGCTTTTAATAGAACTTTGGGCAGCAGAGGAAGAGGTGGGAAGGCATAGCAAAGAGATCTGTGTCTGGCTGTCCCCATGCCCGAGTTATCTTTGTGAAAAGTTGAGGATGCAACTTCCATTCGTGTGGATCTGTCATATTTCTGCTTAGGTTGCCTGCCAGTGTGTTTTCCTTCCCTGGCAGGAATTGTGCCTGTAGTTGAATTTGCAGTTCCAGTGCTGTGTTCCATAGGGTCATGGCTTGCCTGCACAGGGGGTATGAATGAGTTCCCCCCTGTTTATGTACCACATCACTGTGGTGTTGTCTGTCCTTATCAATAGCTGGCCTGGGTGTAGTTGGTCTTTGAAGGTCAAAATAGCCTTTTGTACGGCTAGCATTTCCTTTTGGTTGATGTGAAGGTGCTTCTCTTTTCGGGTCCATTTTCCCTGAATCCCTGTGTGCTCCCCAGGCGTAGTCTGAGGCGTCTGTAGTGATGATATGTGTTGCTCGAGGTACACAGAACGGAAGACCTGTGTTTCTTTGGCAAGCTTGAGTCCACCACAAAAATTCCTTTTGAAGGCATGGAATGAGTGGTATAATTGCTTCCAAGCTGTGGCTGTGTTGAGACCATAAGTTTTTCAGGTACCATTGAAGTTTCCTCATATGCAGCTTTGCACATGGGATTAGCAGGATGCAAGATGCCATGCATCCCAGAGCCTGCAGGATTTTCCTTGCAGTTAGCCTGGTGTAAGTTGCCATTTTTTTATTTTTTTGAAGTATGGAGACAGTTGCCCTTGCTTTTCTGGCGTGAGGTAGGCCATCTGGGTGGTTGTATCCAAGCTGGCACCCAAGAAAATTACTTGTTGAGAGGGTATTAGTTTTGATTTCTTTTTGTTGACTGTGTATCCCAGGAAGTTCAGTTTTATTACAAACGCCAGGTGCTGCAGTAGTATGCCCTTGCTGTCCGCTTGGATCAGGCAGCCGTCCAGATATGGGTAGATTTGTATCCCTTGTAGTCTGCAGAAGGTGATTACCGATGCCAGGCATTTCGTAAACACTCTGGGCGCAGTAGATAAGCCAAAGGGCAATGCAGAGAACTGGTAATGGGTTGAACCTGCAAGAAATCTGAGGTATCTTCTGCAATCTTGTCTGATAGGGTCATGCAGGTATGCCTCCTTGAGGTCCAATGTTACCAGCCAAGACTCCTTGCCCAGCATGGGGAGAAGCTGCTGTAATGTGAGCATCTTGAATTTTGGCATCTGTAGATATGCGTTTAGGATGGATAGGTCTAAGATAGGTCTCCAATCTTTGTCTTTCCTTGGTACCAGGAATAGTCTGGAATAAAACCCTTGACCTTGTTCTTTTGCAGGTACCTCTTGAATTGCTTTCATGCCCATGAGAGCTGAAACCGTTTTTGTGCCTCTGCCCTTTGATGTTGTGGCAGGTTTGGCATGCCTCTCATTTTTGGAAGGGTGTGAAAGTGGAACCTGTAGCCTCTGTCTATAATGTCCAGAATCCATTTGTCTTTGTAACAATATGCCAATTTTTTGAGAATGCCAGTTTTCCGCCCAAAGGTGCTGCCATTAAAGCTTTGCTTGGCAGGTGAAGGGGGAAGTCATTGTGTCGATTTTCTAAAAGACTGATCTATCTTCTCCACCTCTTGGGGTAGGTTGCTTGCCACTGTCTGGCTCTGAAAGATCCTTGAGGTTGCCCTCTACCCCTTGGGTGCCTGTATCTGCCCCTTTCAGGTCTGTCCGTGGCTGGAAAGGACCAATTTTTTGAAGGCCAATTTCTGCTGAAACGTGGAGGCTGTACCTGCAGGAAATCTTTCACTGTTTGCATTGATTTTGTTTTTTCCTCCATTTTCTTTAGCACCTCCTCAGCTTTAACACCAAACAATACATCTTTTTGAAGAGGTGCATCTAATAATTTGGCTTTGACATGATCTGGTAAGGTTTGCTCTTTGAGCCAAGCATGCCTACGTATAACAGAACCCGTAACAGCAGCTCTACAAGAGGCCTCTAAAGCATCAAAACCACACTGCAAGGTATGTTTACTCACTTGCTCTGCACCATGTAACAAATCCTGCAACTCTTAAATCTGGTTGGTCTGGTTGTGTCATCTTGCTTTTCAGCAGAGATAACTGACAGTTTAATGCCCACATGGTTAAAGTGGCCGAGGTGTACACCTTTTTCCCCCACCTTTCTAAAGCTCTGGAATCTCTCTCTGAAGGTAATGGGTTTTTAGCAGTAGAGGCCTCAATTCCCTTGGGACCCTGTGAAATAGTTTCTGGGTCAGCAGTATGGCTTTTATATAGGAACTGGTGAGAATCAGGAACCCGGTAATACCTGTCTGGTTTAACAGGAACTGGAGGCAAAGAATCCGGATTAAGGCTGGCTTCTGTGTACACATCATCCAATATATATATAAAACAGGAGGGATAGCCAGAGGCCTATGCTGGGGGAGCAGAAGAAATTCCCTAAGACTTTTCTTGGAATCGGAGTAATCTTGGCCTTCCCAGTGAAAGTGTTCCCTCCGTGTATGCAGGGTTTCCCCAAAAGAGAAGTCCTCAGGAGGGGAGACCGAGGGAATAGACTCCTCTGCATCAGAGTCTTCAAATGGAGAATAGGCATAATCCTGTTCCTCAGATAGTTCTGAGGTAATAGAAACTTGATCTGAGGAAGGGTAGTCTTCCTCTAGTCTGGGCCTTTTGTCAGAGGGGGGTTGAGAACACCTGATAAGAGTAATCAAATCCTCAGCCATTTTAAGCATCTGTTTTTTAGGCATGGTGCCTTGAGAGGGGGTCTGAGGAACCTGTTTTTTAGTTTTCATGGCTGCTTTAGATTTAGTGAAGGCTTTAATAGAGAAGGAGGAAGGCCTGAAGACCCCTTGAGAAATGGCAGGCCTGTCTAAATTCTGAGTTTCCCCGCCAGGAGTGGCGGAGTCTGTAGTAGGAATGGGGGCCAAGGAGCCTACGACCTCTGGTACTGAAAACACCGGTAATGCATTGTCATCAGTACTCAGGGGCTGCGTAGGCACCTCGCTGAGTACCGGAGAACCAGTAGTCGGCCTTAGCGTGGTTTCAGTAGGTGGCGCAGACCTTGTATGTCGGTCCCTTCAGTTTTTTGCTCAAAACTGGAGTCGGAGTATCAGACAACATAATATAATTTTGCGCCAAAAAAGTGAAGGGCGAACTCCGCCTGACGCTTAGTGCGCTTATTGAATCTAGCGCAAAAACGGCAGGCCGAGACGTCGTGGTCTGGGCCTAAGTAAGGTATACAGAAAGAGTGGAAATCCTTATGCGGTATTTGCTTCCCACATGAAATGCAATTATTAACTTTGTCTGACATCGGTCTGAGGCAAGAAAAGTTTCCCCAACGGGGTACTTGGCTTTCAAGAAGACTTTGGCCGAAATACTTTCAGTAATCTCAGGAGCTGGCCGACTGGCACTTGCGAACTGCTTCTGCTTCAGGCACCGCACGGCAAGAAAGACTGAAGAAAATGGCGTCGGCTGCCTCTTTTATACCCCTGCCGCACTGACGTCTGGGAAGAAGCGACGATAAGACGCCGGACCTACACTTTGGAATTCGGCCGACCGAAGACCCGCCTGACGGCAGGATAACCCCATCTGTTGACTGCAGTTGTATGCACGATGAACATCCACACTAAAGTAAACTAAAAGCTCTTGGTATCAAGCCATAATACTTTCTCAGTTCATACATGTCATTTTCCCCACAGAACCTTTACAGTCAAGATGGGTAATCAAACTGAACAGGGCATCTGCACTACAGAAGTACTGCAGGGGTCAGTTCTTGGACTTGTACTATTCTATTTGTCAGTGGCATCACCTCAAGCATCCCTCAGTTATCAATATTTATTCCAAATACATATCTTCCTTAGATAAGCTCTGTCCACAGCCCACATAAAAACAGGTTTGAAATATCTTTGCCAAATTATGCAAGTGATTCAAAACTAGCCATCTTAAAAACACCACAAAGGCAATCATTTTGTTATTCCGTACCTACAAAAAGACAGCTGTAAGCCTCTGTTAGCAACTCCAAGTAAACACCAAAATTGCTTAGACAACACAATCGAAGTACCTAGGGCTAGTCTAAGCCAGTGATGGCGAACCTATGACACGCGGGTCAAAAGGTGACACCAGGACGTTTTGGGTGACACTGGCATTCACCAACACCAGAGTTACAAAAAAAACTGAACAAAAATACAAGAAACAAGTGACCCTTCACTTATCTATTAAAACAAAAAAGTAATTAAATGATGTTAATCAAATGCATTGTGTTCCATATTTTTTTTTCAGTTCAATTCAAAATTACTATTAAAATTAGGGTAATTTTTTGGTGCACTATTTTAAGCCCAATTATCAATGCACATATTGTTTTCTCTATTGTAAGTCACTGATTTTTATTTTATTTTATAATGCATAGCAGCACACATGATTAGACTTTTTTTCAAATAAATGAATATGTAAAGAACGGTTTCTCTTGATCTTGGGGGAGGCACGCCAGCAAAGTCAACATAGGCATTTTCCAAACTTTTGGCACGCCGAGCCCAAAAGGTTCACCATCGCTGGTCTAAGCTCTAGCCTATCCTTTAAAATGCACACAAATGTGATAATGGACACTGCACTCATTTCTGATATTTGTAAAAGCAAGACTGTCAGCCAACTGAAACCCCATTCTCAAAGAACCCTAGAAACAGAGTAAATTCAGACAAAAGTTTATTACATGCCATAACAGGGCTTGCCACGTTCAAAGATAAGTGATAGACACACTCTCACTATTATAAAGCTACTAGCCCATAATTACTGCAGTAAAAAGAATACATTAACAACCATTAATCAACTACACCAAGTCTCAACACGTAAACATTTTTCAATTTTTGTTTTTTTTTTTTCACTAAAAGAGCTACTTAACTTCAAGAATAAGCTAGGTAGTTCAGCTAAAAGTTAATGTCTTAGGAATATTATGATCTCCAATGATAATATTCCACTGGAATGCTCTAAACTCCTCTGTGTGTCTGGGTTAAGGCTGAAAAGTATCCAAGGACCAAACCACTGACTCAGTTAAAATTAAATAAACTGAAAATAAAAATAAAATGATAAAAAACAGCCAAACATACATAAACCGGTACTTGGATACATAGCACAATAGCAGGCAGTACAACATAACACACTATTTATACAACTACATTTTTAAAAAAAGGTAAACCGCGGTGGTGCAGTGGTAGCGTTGTTGCCTCACAGCAAGAGGTTCTCCCGTTAGATTCTCGGCAGGAGTGCCTTCTGTGTGAAGTCTGCATGTCCTCCCTGCGGTTGGGTGGGCATTCGAAAGACATGCGTAAATGGGCGTGCCTTCGTTGAAGGTTGGACGTCGAGCTGGCACCTCGGCGTTTGTGAAAATCTACTGCCAAATCATTAGTGGACCAGAGTTCTGCTGTGGCGGCCCCTAACCGGGAAAAGCCAAAAGACAAAACATTTTTAAGAAAAGATTTGATAAATGCATAATCCAGTGCAATACATTCAATGGACAACTCAGAGCAAGCCTTTTGAATTATGGCCCACAGATAGTTATGCCAGTATATAGTACAAAGATAAGTGAAGTTACTTGGTAACTTCACATAGTGCTATACTTTTAGAGATATGAACTGTGACAAGACAGGTAGATGTGTAACAAGTTATTAGATGTGAAGATGTCAGGGAATTCTGCAGGCAGAACAGAGCAGGGGGCTACACGTCTAAGAGAGGGGCTTTAGGATAGAAACCGAAAGGGACAAAATAGTGGTTTTACATACAACTATGCAATATGAGGTAGATTTAGAAAATAAACTAAACTACAGATGGGTAAGGGACTTCATACTTGCAGTGCAATGGACAGACACTGAATAGTGGCAAGAGAGTGTTAAATGCATTATGGAAAGAGCATTCTGCAATGAAGTACTTTTATAATGACATGAGGCACGGTGGATAACATCTAAACACATAAAACTGCCTGGTGGATAACATCTAAACACATAAAACTGCCTATCTGGAATATGAAACGGAATGCCTTAAAACAGAAGAAATATAGTGCTTTGATTTCCGATTATATACAAATGTTGGAGAGAAATTATGGAGGAGCTATTCAAGACAGAGCAAGGTATTTTTTGTGCTAATACGGACAGCTTGAAAACCCTTTGAAGAAATCAAGAACACTTGGTGCGGAGAAAAGAGATGGTTATGCCTTTCCTTGGTAAAATACTGAGATGAACTGTTTATACTTGGTGAATGACAGAGGAAAGAAACAGACTGAGCAAAGTGAACTTGAGAGGGTTGTTTATGAACACAACCCACATGTATATGAAAGAAAACATCATTAGACCAAAGAAAATGAACAATCCTTAAAATAGGGACTTTAGACAGGTTATGAAAAAGAAAATTACTGCAGAAGAGTTTAATGGGCATTACATAATGTGGGCAGTGTCTCAAGGGAAGGAAAAAGACTACTGCCTTTATAAACATTTGACAAATAGGCAAAAAATAAAAAGGTTTGAAATTATGAATAATTGATCAGAGAAGGGAACACAGCAGCCAGAACTGGTAAACACACTGAAAATCCTCATGGAAAAGGGGGAACAGAAATGGAGATGGAAACCCAACAGCTTTCTTTAACAGAGATGAAGTTATTACTTCGATATTACAGTTGTGAATGAAACACAGGATGACTGAATGTGTGCCCAAAGAAGTATATGGTATAGGAAGCAGACCGGTTTCAAATCTCCCTATCTAAACGAAGTGGGAGGAGAAATTTAGTAGGAATAAAGGAAATGGACTGGACGTTGACATATTGTGGCTTGCTACATAAACAATGTCATATATTATGAAGTTTGAGGAAAAACTTCACCGGACAAGTGACTGTGGCGACCCCGAAGCGGGAAAAGCCGAAAGAAATATGTATGATAATTAAATATAGAATTGGTGAATGGATGGCAAGACAGACTCAAGATGAAAAAGAAAGTATGGCAAGGTTGCTCTTTAAGCAGCATTATTTTCTGCTTAGTCAAGAATGCTGTCAACACACAAGTAGACGATTAGGTCGGGAAAGTCTGGTACTTGGGGAGATGAGAGTGAATCTTTCCAGACATTTTCTACATGCCAATGACTTAAGAAATAGCCACTAGTTACAGAAGGTTATACGGACACAGAATATGTTGCCACAAGGAGAATTGACTATTAAAACAAAAGAGGCTGGTTTGGAGGTAATAGGAAAGATAAAATGGATAACAATCAATAGGAAGCAAATCTTTACAGCAGAAATGGTCTTTGGCACTTGAGACAGAATGAAAAAGTCAGACAATACATAAAAAACTGAGGGAAGCATTTAGGTTATGACAATTCTTACAGCTTACATACATATAAAAGCTGACAATTGTATCTCAAATAAGACTGTTTTAGAATTGGCTTCTTACATAACAGGTGTGTATATATGTGGAGTAGGACAGAAAGAAAAGGAAGTAGTGCTCAATGTACTAGGGAAAGACTGACATGGTATAAGAAAAGTATAGAAAAATATAAAATATTAAAGTTTTTATCTTCTTTTTTTTTCAGTTAGTGTACACAGGTGTCAAAGAATACAAAGGATTACAGAATTACATTTCCTTTAACCCAAAGCTTTCTGAAGGAACATTTCTAAAGGTAGCATAAAATGCAAAGAAACAGGTAAACGAATATTAACACACAGGAATGTGGGCAAGAAGGTGTTTGTGGAAGAAGTTTTTTTTTTTTAATAAAATCTAGTGTCACACAATTTTATTTTTGAAAAAGTTGCAGAAAAACTGTTATGATATTCTAAAGTCTGTGTCTATTCAGATGACTAAGGATTCTGGATGGAAATGGAATATTTCTATAACTAAATGGGATAAGCTGACAGTTTCCCGCAGCCTGGTAAAAATGACTAGGTAGATGTAAGGAAATAATGTTAAGTAAGGAATGGAACATATCAGATGTCCTCACGATACTTAAGTGGCTTAAACATAACCAGGGCCACTAGAAACCCTCTAACCACAATCTCCAAACAGGTTTTGTCCCAAAGGAATGAAGGACTGCAGCCATCCAGCTGCACAAGGGCAGGCGAGGCCCATCAACTGACCCAGGGAACTACAGACCCATAAAGCTTTATCAGTCTCATCTACAAGGCCATGGAGAAAATCATCATGGACCTGATCAATAATGGCATACAAGCTCTCCAAAAACTGAACCAGATCCAGTCTGGCTTTGTCAAATGAGGTCTTGCCTGCTCAATCTGGTGAAATTCTTTGAGAAAGTCACTAGGGCCATAGACGACGGTAAAGTAATACACACTGCTTATCTAGACCTGGCCAAAGCTTTGACACAATCCCCCACTCAGGGACCATTGATAAACTTGCCAAGTTAGTCATAAACCCCTGCATCATGTGGATAGCCAACTGACAGGACAGATGTTTTCCGGAGAGGTAAATCCACTTCCGATAAAAAAATAAACTGTTACTAGTGGTGTCCCACAGGGTTCAGTTAGGACCCCCTCCTCTTTGGTATATATTTCTCTGCAGTGAAGGCTGATGTTGGGGTGCCTGTGGCTCACCAAGTTTGCTGACGAATGAAAGCTGGGAGCAATCAATGAATCCCCAAATGATGTTGACATCCTACAAACAGGGCTAACAATGACAATCGGTACCGGTACCAAAACCATGGTCTTAGACTAAATGCTAAAAAAATGCATAATCATACCCTTCGGTAAATCAGATATCCCTGTAAATTATAATCTTGATAGCACATCCCTAAAAGTAGACCAAGTGGTGAGGGACCTAGGAACACAGACAGCAACCTACACTTTGACCACCAGGTCACTATAGTAGTGAGGAAATCCCTCAGTGGCACAACTTATAAGTAAAGGCATGGCATCAAAATCAAAAGTAGTCAGTGCCATTGCACTCAGCCCTAATCGGTCTCAGAGTACAATGTGCCATTCTGCATGTACCTAACCAAGCACTTACACCAACTGGAACAGCCTCAGAGGTTTTTCACTAAAAAATACAAAGTGCAAGACATATGCAGGCCAACTAAAGGCTCTATCCCTTTACTCTGACTCATATCGTTTACTGAGAAGGGACTTGTGTTTGACCTTCAAGGCATTCTGATCCAGCCCCGATGAAAATGTTACACATTCACAAGAAAAATTATACAACTGTAACGCATCCCATGGATCTGAACCTTATTTGTGACTCCAACAAAACTTACTGGAAAGACAGACCAGCATCTCAAAGGCTACCTCATCTATGGAATAAACTTCCCCATCCATGTATCCAAATTCTTTTTGAAGATGGAACCACAAAATTCACTCCTGGGGTACAGCCCATGTCCCTTATGGATAGAGGCAGTCAGTAAAACGACTCAGGGCTCCAATACCCAAAGACCCACTACCACCATATTCCATATATGGGGGATTAAGATATAATATTGTCATAGCACAGGTATTATTGGCTTGTAAAGGCTCTTGTGCCATTCAGCTATGAACCTATGAAAATGGTTGGGGATTGAAGAAATTAGTTTTTCAAACTACAGGTCTGGCAAATGCATACAACTATGTTTTTTGTTTGTTTTTAAGAGGTCTCAGTTTTTCTAATATCTTCATAAAATGATTGTGACATGCTTTGCTTTGTGTGTGAAGTTTTATTAATACAAGATGTCTATGTGCTGAGATACCATTTACTTCCAACTGACCTACCACCAACTCTGGCAGACAGGACCTCAGTTTAATTGTTCACCAGAAAGATTGCACACTGCTACTCCACCATGACTGCATATTAAATCTATATCTATCTATATAGACACACACAAATACATGAAAAGTATGTATGGGTCTGTGTACTTTTATATGCAAATACGCCTATATACACATGCCTTTTGTCACTGAAATAAGCAGAAGGGCCCCAGACATTAATTTGAAGTTTCCTTACATTTTTAAATATTGATGGAATTTTTAAATTCCCAATATTACTTAAATGTACGATATTGGTTAAATGATGGAATATAACTTTATCAAGAGAGGTGAAAGAATTGTTAATAGTAGTTGAAAGGTAACAAATGTTAATACCTGAAACGAACTATAACATGGACAAGATGATCAGCAAATGTTTTTGATATCAACTGCTGAAAAGTGTTGCACTGATTTTTTTTTTCTTCAAATGGTCACTGGGTAAAAAGTTTGTTTAAAAAAGTAAAGTGAAAATCAGTTCAGTTCCATCTCTGGAGTAGGACAGTCAGGTGAGGGCTCAGAACTACTGCTGTCCACACATGGAATGACCAAAGCTTTCCAGTGAATGCTGACAACACTAACCCTGCTGTGAATCAGACTGGGAGGACTACCTCTTTCTAGAAGGTGTGTTGCTGCTGTGTGCCTCACTAGAATCATATGCGGTGCTGGCTTTTTGCATTACGTTGAAAAAAAGTTCCAGAAGGTAGATTTTGACACCCACATTAACAGTCTTGCCCCCTTTCTTCATAATTTCCAGTTTTGCCACACCCCCCTGCACAAAACAGGACAGAAACTGAAAAGGTGAGTCGAGTCAAGAAAGGCCGCCTTAGGATCCCAAGCAAAACTGTGCAAGTCAAGCCAGCACTGACAATGCAAGGGAATCACATCACACAGCCAGCACTAATAATGCAAGGGGATCACATTACACGCAGCTAGCACTGATAATGGAAGGGGATCACATTACACTTCCCTACGGCAGGAGACAGTAAGAGTTTATAGTCTACTCTTAAATGCCTTAACATTTTACCTTCTTCTTTTTATACCTATTTGATGCCCTAGAGTATGCCCCAGTAGAGCTCCTCTCTACCACATATTCCGATAGTCCATTCTACGGCTCCACAATTCTCTGTGAAAAAATGAGATTCAGATAGTAGTTAAGAGTTTACAATCTGCAGCAGTTTTCCCTATTCTCACCCTTCACGTCACCCCTCCCACTCTACCTCCTGGTTATATTCCTTCTCCTCCACCCACCAATCCTTAGGGTAGTTTCCTCTAGACTCCTTGAGCAACCTGATGTCTTTTTCCTTATATGATGTGCAGAACAGCACAAAGTACTCAAGGTGTGGCCTGACCACACCTCTGTAAAGTGGAAGCATTACTTTGTTGCTTCTGGAATCTAATCCCTTGAGGATACACCCTAGAAACCTATTTGCTGCTACCACTGCCCTCACCCTACTCCCAGTGGTACAATTCAGGTGATCAATAACCCAACACTCTTTCTGCTCTTCTTTTATCTAGATTCGTCCTCCAAGCTAATAGTCACAATAACCCTGGTGTGAAATTACTGCAATACTTCACATTTGTTTGAAATTAAATTTAAACCGACATCTCTCTCTACCAGCTTGTTCAAGTATTCTTACTCCTCTGCTACATTCCTTTCCCACCCTTCACTGCTACATGTATTTTGTATTATCAGCAAATAAGTTCATCCTGCTACCTGTTCTCTCATATGTTTGAGTTGTTTTGAAGAGTTTGGAATCAGGACAGACTCCAGTTGTATTCCCCTAGTCACTTCCCTAATTCTGGCATTGTTCCTGAGACACACTCCTTGGTCTCCTAACATTCAGTGATCCAGTTCCTCAGTCTTGGTCCTACTCCCAATCCCTCCAGTTCTACCACAAGCTTCCTATGCGAGACCTGATCAACAGCCTTGATAAAGTGCAGGTAAATTACATTTACTGGTATTCCCCTCTCAAGTTTACTACCGGCAAGCTAGTCATAAAACTGGAACAGGTTTGACTTGACGGGTAGCAAGTTGGCATAATGGTTAAGATGTTTAAGGTACAGAGTTTGATTTTCACATGGGGTAACTGGCTAGGCTTAAAATGGCCCACAAGGGCAATTAGCCTAGTACTAATCTACAAATGTATAATCTTGTGAGGGTGTGAAGTCTGAAACTGAAATGTGCATCATTACTTTCTATGGGAGGTTAGCATAACGGTCAAGTTGTTTACCTTACAGACACAAGGTATTCTCCGCTTTTCTTCAGTCTGTTGTGATCTTCCTAACACTACTCAGCCTGGGCAGTTCCCTTCCTTCCTTCTGATATGCATCATTTGAAACAGCCCTGCTAACTTCCATTCAGCTTTAACCTTTGCCACACACACACTGTTGCCTTTTTTGATGGCCATCTTATATTATGTGCCCTCCACATCCCACTTCCTTCCACCTCTTGTAAGCATTACCTTCGGCCCTATCAGTTAGCCTCACAAGATTATGTAGCAATACCGGCCCTCTTTTTGCCCCTTCCCCGCACCCCTGTCCACAGTCCTGAGAACTACAGCCCTGACCACAGTCCTGAGAACTACAGCCCTGATCCTTTCCCATAGCGTCTTTACTTCTCTGATTTGCTCATCCTTAACTGACACCTCCACCAACACATCGAAGCCTACTTTACTGAAATCAAATAGCATTGCATTTATCTTTTTATTCTACACACGTGTATATAAACACTAACAATCTCAGATAGCCAAACAGTGGTTTAACCTGGACATTCATGACAACTTTGGCTAGTTATGACTACGTTCAGAACTCTATCCTGTCAGGTTGAGTTTTGCACCAGCTAGCCAAAGCACTCATGTTTCAAGACCTAAATCAACTCCTGCTCCTTTCCCTATCATGGAAGCCCGAGTTTCATGACCTGCTCCTGGAAGAAGATCTACCATGATTACACCCTTCTTACTACTACACGTTTCTGGCTTCTCACTCTCCTTCCCACTCCTTTAATCTCTTTTCCTATCTTCCTCCACCAATACAATGAATCATCCTTCAGATACAGGGCATGTAAACTAGCCTCTAACCCTGGCTGCACCTTGCCCCATTTCTCTCTGAATCACATTTGATGCTTTCCTTTATGAAAAGCAAATTCCTAATGGACCCAAATATCTCCTTTGTCTGCAATTCTTGAATGACCTATAGCAGAGCACCTCAATGACCCTCCTCCTCTGGTCACTGGTTCAACTTTCTGGGGTATCAACAATGTGCACTTATCCTTTCTGCATCACTGACTGAAGCTCTCCTGAACACCTCGCAAATCTTTCCACTACTCTTCTTGTCCAGCCCAAGCTACTCTTCTCACATTCAGTGCTTACATTAACTTTTTTCTTGCTTATTTTGTGTAGGCGTTTGCAACACGTGTGTGAGAAAATATGAAAAGAACTGAAGCTTAATCAGTCTACGGTAATGGTGTCAAACTACTGGCCCTAGGGCCACATGCAGCTCTCAACCATGTAGTGTATAGCCCTTGGAAGAGGATCCTTCTATAGCCCACAAGCTGATGAGCAGGCATCTCAACTGAGGCGGTCACTCAACTGCTCCGATTCAAATGTCAATTTTTCTGATGTCCAGGCTCTCCCTGGTTCAGCAATGAACATACTGGTTTCCTGAAGCAAATAAGTTAGGAGGACTAATCGCTGGCATGACTGATGTTTACACCACTGTTCTGCAAATGATAGAAATAGAAAGCATGCTGAATTAAAATATTTTATATATCTTTCAATTATGTTGAAAGTTTAGATACAAAGCAACATCTAACACTTGGAAATGAAAAATGACTTGCCATTCACAGGCAGAAAGAAGCGGACTCTTCAGGATCATTTAATCTACTCTTAACCAACATACTCATAGAACCTCAGTAAATACCTACAATACTATTTCGGGTAGGGTGGAGAGTAGTCCCCACATTCTGACTACAGTCTGCAACTATGTTATATACGTAAATCTGTTCCTGCAAGAAACGTACTCCTCACGATGCATTACCTGGCTGGCGAAGCCTTAGAATAAGAAAATTAGGCAAGACAGAAAGTGTAATTATACAGAAGCCCCTTAAGTTAAAACACAAGAGTTCAGCAACTGACCAAGTTATAAACTGCTGCCAACAATAGTTCCAAATCCAGGAGTTCAGGTGTGAGAATCTCTACTTCCAAGCATTTTGCTAGTGCTAGAAATGGGTCAACAGCTTCTTACTTGCCAAACCATGCCTGCCTGAACCAAACAGGCAAAGCTTACCACAAATATCTACTGAACGTATCTTTTCATAGAGGTGACAGTGGCGATACCTAACCCAACATATACCATTTCTGGAATAGGCTGCCTTTCAAGCAGAGTACTTCTCTAGCAACTTTTAAAACAAGTCTGAAAGACTGGGTAGGTGATTGCAAATTTCCTCCAAGGACGTGGGGGCAATGTTAATCTTGACGGTGTAGCGGAGCTTTTTGAATGTCTCATTTGGCCATAAGCTTAAGAATCTATGAACCTATAATCACTGTCTAACTTATTCACATGAGTGAATTAACTCAGAAGTGTTCATGGGATCATAGGTTCATACTAGGCTATCTGCTCTAGGGCATTTATAAGCCTAGCCAGAGTGTGTTTGGTTTTCGCCACCCATTTTAAATTAATTTTGCTATGCCCTTTTCAGAGGTTAGTATACTGTGCCTCGGTCTAACAGTGACATAGGAGTGATACCCGGGGTAAACCTACGATCTCCCATCCACTCAAGATTCCTCTTGAAGAGTCAATAAGGGACTCTGCCTAACCTGGACTGGGATTTTATTCCAGAGTGAAGGGAGCCTCTGGGTTATGAATCTGTCCCTCCAAGATGTCCTATTTATTTCAGTGCTGAGGTTCAAGTCTCTCGAGCGCGTAGCTCGATGGGATTTGGATTTTCGGAGGTGCAGCATGTCCATTAATTCCAGGTTGGACATGGCTTATAGTCAGGCACAGATCGCCTCTGAGCAGGCGGTATGCCACCGAGTACAGCTGGAGTTTCTTTTAACCGGGCAGCATATGGCATCTGAACCCTTTGATCCTCTTGGTGAGGTCTTTCCAGTTGATGTAGGTGTCTGGTACGGTACATCCCAAAAGGGCCTGATGAGGGATGAGTAAAGAGGCATGATGACCTCCCCTGATCTAGATGCGAATCCCTTCATGATTAGGTGGGCTATATAAAATGTTTTTCTAACCACTTTGGCCATGTGGTTGTCAAATGAGAGATTGCTATCAACTTGGGTCCCCAGATCCTTAATTACTTCTTCCGTACTTAATGGATTACCACCTATGTGGTAATTTGTGAGCACTTTGTTTTTGCCAAAGGGGATAACTATACACTTTAGTGTTTAGCTTGGAGGCCATGGCTCTGGCACCAGTTCTGTTTCTATGAGGCCCTTTTGTAGGATGCTTGTGTCGGCTGGAGAGTCGATTATGGCACCCAGTTTGCAGTCTATCTGTAAACTTGGTCAGCCACAGTCCTTTCGTGTTGGCCTGTACCTCCGAGAAACATATACCGAACAAGAGAGGTCTGAGCCTTGTGGGTTGCCACTTGTAACTGGTTTGGAGTCTGACATGGCTCCAGCAATTCTAACCATGTGGGTTCTATTCTTGAGCCAGTTCGCAACCCATCTAGTGACATAGGGGTTTATATTTAAGCTGGTGAGCTTATAATGCCAGAGTGGGGTATTGTATCGAAGGCTTTTGCGAGGTCCAGGTAGCCTGTGTGGACCACCTTCCCCTCATCAATGATCTTGGTGACAGTTTCAAAGAAATCAATCAGGTTTAAGAGACAGGATCTGCCCTTAAAGCTGAACTGGGTAGGATCCAGTGTCTGTAGGTCCCCAATATCTTTATTTAGGAGGTCCATGATGATACTTTCCATAGCTTTGCAGACCAAGCTAGTCAGGCTTATGGGGCGATAGTTTCCAGGATCCGTTGAGGCACCACCTTTGTGGAGAGGGACCACTGCTGCTCTACGCCACTCTTTGGGTACATATCCTGTAGCAAGGCGGAGATTGAACAGTAATTTTATGTTTAGCTCTTCTTGGAGTTTATGTAGGACGCAGCCGGGGACACCGTCTGGTCCCATTGATGCTGTGTTTTTTTGCTTTGAAGGGAAGCTCTTACCTGAGCATCTGAGATGTCAGGGGGGTGGCACTCTGCTGGGATAAATATTTGCCCTTTTGGTGGGGAAGGGGGGAGAAGTTTGCGCTGAACCTGTCAGCTAGGGTGTTGGCAATGTCTGTGGGTTCGGTGTATTTGTCATTTTGGACTAATTCTGAGCATATCTGGGAATTCCCACCCAGGTTCCTAACATAACTAAAGAAAGCCTTGTGATTATCCTTGGTTTCCTGTGCAATTTCTCTCTCGAAGCTGGCCTTAAGACGATTTTATGAGTGCCTGTAGTTTTTTTGCTAATACTGATCAGAGATGCCTTCCTCTTTGGGATTTTGCTCCATCATGTAAGTAGCTTCCTCCTTCTATTGTATAGTTTGTTTATGGCTGGGGTCCACCAGACAGGAAATCTGCCTTTGGAGGCTTGGGTCTTGGTTTTATTTGGGATTGCATGATCCATGCATTCCTGAAGGTGTTCATAGAATGAGTTTATAAAGGATTCTGCGGTCTGGGCCATATTTTCCACAGGCCCGGGGGCTCAGTTTTGAGGAGTGTGAAATTTGCTTTCGAGAAGTTTTTCACTGTGGCTTTCTGAGCAAGGGGTGGGGGTCGGGATATGAATATCCAGTGAGATTAGTTAATGGTCTGATCTTACCAGTGAGGGATACACTTCTGGTCTGGAGCATGAGTCCCCATGTTGGTGATTATCAGGTCCAGTATGGTTTTCCCCTCTTGTGGGAGTGGTAACAAGTTGTTCCATAGCATTTGAGTTTATAAATTCTAGGAACCTTTGGGCTAGGGTGTTGGAGCTAGAGTAATGCTCCCAGTCTATGTTTGGGTAGTTGAAGTCTCCCAATATAATGATGTTTGGAGAGACCTTCATATTTTCCAGTGTTCTCAGGAAGGTCGAGTGGGGTTCCTGGGTTTGGGAGGGTGGTCTGTAGCAGGCTATAAACTGGAAGGCAGTTTTACCCACTGTTAGTTGCACATGGATAGTCTCTGATGCTTCGTGCTGTGCCACCAACCTGGAGGTGTGGGTATCTGACTAATATTGATACTCCCCCTCCTTTTGTGGTGCGGTCCAAGTTTTGGGGCCGAAAAGCATGGTACAAGGTATAACCTTGGTAGTGCTGGGGTGCTCTCGGGAGCCTTGAACCAGGTTTCGGTTACTGCACAGATATCGATGTTCTCCATCCTAAGGAGAGTTTCGAATGCGTGCATCTTGAGGTTTAGACTTCTGGTGTTGAGTAGCATTACTTATCCCTTGTGATACCTATGGAGGTGGGTTTGTCTTTTGAGCCTTGCCTAAAAAAGGCACTATGGGGGTAGCAAGAGCCTTTGCCAATATCCAAAAGCCCAGGGGTGACCGGTGCAAGCCGTCCCTAGCGAAGCATCGTGGCTCGTCAAGCATGTCATCCCAGGCTGACAGGCATTGGATCCCCTATGAAGGACACCAATACTTAAGCCAATTGTTGAAATTGATAATCTGGTCTTCATATTGTGACATCATTCTTGGCAAGGGTAAGATGCTACTCAAGGTCAGGGTCATACCGGCCTGGGCTACATGCTCAGAGAGCTCCTCTAGGTCTCTTTTCATGTAGTCCAGGGAGGTACGTCTCAGGTCATTCATACCAGTATGGACAATGAGTCATATTTGTAATTGCCTTGGAGTGACCCAAGTGCTTGTGTTATGTGGCGGATCCTCGTGCCCGACAGGCAGCTCACAGTGACCTTCTCCTTGTTCAGCCTGGTGAGCGGGACATCAGTGTGCCCGATGGAGTCACCTATTACAAGTGTATCAGGTGTGTTTAGCCTTAAGGGCTGTGACTGCTCGGCACACTGGCTTTGTGTGCTATGTGTTGCACGTGTTTTGTTTTAGGGTAGCGGTTGCTTGGGTGTCTGCTTAGGCAGATTTTTATTTAGAGCCTCAGGAGTATGTTTTTGTGTGTTTATGGGTTTGGTTTGCTGTTGTGGTAGGTTTATGTGAAACTGCAATTGTATTGAGTGTAGTTTCCTTCTCCTCCTGACTGGTTACGCCAGTACTGAGTTGAGAGAGCTTAGCCACCAGTTTGGCTATGTGGTTGCATCTCTCACATGTGTTGGAATTTGTTGGGAGGAGGAGAGGGTTGTCTGTGTACATGAGGCAGTTGTAACATTGCCTCAAGATTCCCAGATTCACCAGCTGGACCGGAGAGGAGATTGACAACTGACCTTTGGACATGCTAGAAGGGGAGTTGGAGAGGGTGTAGTGCTCTTAATTTTTTTAGTGCCGACTTATATAATTGCTTTAGTGAGCAAATGCCAGGCTTTAGAGTAGGAATAGTGTGCTTATTATGAGAACTAGATCAGTTCTAAGGGAAAAAGTGAAGAGCAGACTTTGTGGAGCCGAGAATGGTTTAAACCCAATTAAGCGGTGCTGCCTGATGCTGCGCTATGCGCAAAATCGCACAAAGCCACGTTAAAGCAGGTTCTATACAGGGGGACTTGAAAGAGCTAGAAATTAGCCCAAAACGGCCAATAGACTACCAGATTCTTGTGCTGGGAACACTCCTCCAGGGATAGATAGGCTGCTCTAAGCTCCCCACTGCCACTGGTGAACAAAGCCTCCCTTTATCCAAGAAAGGAAATAGGCAACACAGGAACTTTCCAAAAGTCCAGAATACAGCAAAGCCTGTATTTGGACTTTTCTAGGTCAGGAAAGATGGGAAACAAGGATAATTTCTTTGTTTTTTTTTTCTTTTTTGCAACAAACAGCAGGAAAATGCAATAAATATGTAACACAGGCTAGCGCACTTGAGTGTGTAGCCTCAACAGGTAAATGCAACAAACGGGACAAACTTTAAATTACAAGCGCAAAAGCTGGCTTTAAAGCAGGGGGTTAGAAAGAGATAGGACATGGCCCAAAATGGTTATTAGCAAAAGTACAAAAATAGGTGGTCACCTACTTCACACAAAAATATTAAGAAATTATTCAGTCTAGCATCGGGGTTACAACAGGAAAAATAGTGATACACATGGTCTATATTAAGGAGCTTGGAGTTACCAATAGACTCGTTTAAGACCCAGTGCTTGGAGAACTTGTGTAGAAAATATAAAGAGACTGAGGAGGAAAAGCTAAAGATACGTTACAGGACTGACTGCCAAGCATGACAGAATACAAAGTATGAAGCAATTTAAGGGACAGCAAGTTTTAATTTCTCTGTACATAAAAATTGGTAGAACCTCATCTGGAAAGTACAGTTTTGTACCTACCATAAATGTAGATGTCCGATAGGTATGCATCTGCAGTCATAACATATGGGTTGTCCTGCCTCAGGCAGCCCTTCGGTCGGCCGGATTCCAAAGTCTGTCTGGCCTCGGCTGATGTCGCACTTTCCCCGACGTCAGAGCGTCTGGGGTATAAAAGCATCAGCCGACGCCATTTTCCTCAGTGTTTCTTGCCCCAGATGCCAGGTGCCCTCTAGGAAGGCCAAATTTGGAGGAATGCAATATATATATATATATATATATATATATATATATATATATATATATATATATATAGAGGGGAAGGAGGGAGGGTAAACCTGACTGCAGATGCATTCCTATCGGACATCTACATTTATGGTAGGTACAAAACTGTACTATGTCCTTCAAGGATGCATCTGCAGTCATAACATATGGGTAGAATACCATAGCCAATCTGGGGGAGGAGGTACTAAGAAAAGGATGGTGTAGTTAAGATACCCTGCAGGACTGCTGTAGCAAAACCTGCTCTGGATCTGGAGTATAAAGGTAAATTGTAATGTTTGGCAAATGTATGCACGGAGCTCCATGTAGCAGCTTCTAAAATGTCCTTGGTAGCCACCCCTCTTAGGAAGGCTGTAGTGGTGGCTGTGGCCCTCGTGGAATGAGGCCTAATGTTTGCAGGAACCGTCTTTCCATGAAAGGAGTAACAAAATCGAATGCAATTTCCTATCCACTTTGAAATTGTCTGTTTGGAAATTGCTTTTCCTTGTACCCCAGCAGCATATGCTACAAGGAGTTGGTCAGTCTTTCTGTAACTTTTAGTTCTGTCCAAGTAGTACCGTAGTTGTCTGTGTATATCCAGAGTGTGTAGAAGTTTTTCCCCTTTATTTTGTGGATTTGGGAAGAATGTAGGCAAGTGAATAGCTTGGTTCAAGGATACCCTAGATACCACCTATGGCATAAGTAGGATTGGTTCTCAATGAAACTCTGTCCTGATGGAAGAAATGGCTGTACTGCCATTAAAGCTTGTAACTCAGATACTCTTCTTGCTGAAGTTATGGCCAGAAGGAATGCAGTTTTCCAAGACAGAAACTGTAGATCCGCCGATGCTGCTGGTTCAAAGGGAGGAAGTGTTAGTTTCTCCAGCACAAAGTTGAGATCCCAAGTAGGTAAAGGGGGTTTCCTTGGAGGATTGATGTTTTTGATTCCTCTCAGAAATTGCCTGAGGAGAGGATGCGAGAAGATAGGTGGATCAACATTGTATTCTGCTGAAATTGCCGAGGCATGAATCTTAATGGAAGAATAGGACAGGCCATTGTGGAACAATTCTGCTAAGTATTCCAGAATGTGTGTCATGCTCGCCACTGTCACACCTAAGCCTTTTGTTGTGTTCCAAATGAGAAATCTTTTCCATTTTGCCGAGTATGTCTTCCTTGTGGAAGGTCGGCGAGCTTCCATAATAATGTCCTTTACTCTTCTCTGATAAGTTATTTTGAGGGGGGTTTATGGAATTTTCCAGGCAGTTAGCTGCAATGTTTTCAAGTTGGGATGCATGATCTTGAAATTGTTCTGCGTCAGAAGAAGTGGCCATAGGGGGAGAGGCCACGGTTTCGTCTGACATGCTCCTCAATAGTGGGTACCAGTGCTGCCTTGGCCAGTCTGGAGCCATCAGAATCACTCTTGGCTGTTCTGCCCTGATCTTCAGTAAAACCTTGGACATTAATGGGAGCCGAGTCCACCCTCCAAGCTTGTGGGTGGTATGTCCTTGAGCAGAATGTTTTCAGTTGATTGTGGAGCGAGGCGAACAGATCTATCTCCGGTTTTCCCCATGCTTGTGTTATGAGTAGAAAGATGTCTGGGTGCAGCATCCATTAGTGTGCATCCATGGTAGTTCTGCTTAAGCTGTCTGCCAGTGCATTTTCTTTCCCTGGCACGAACTGGGACTGTAGTTGGATACTGAGTTTCAAGCATAGTTCCCATAGATTCATGGCCAGCCTGCAAAGAGGGTAGGAATGCGTGCCTCCTTGCTTGTTTATGTACCACATGACTGTGGTGTTGTCTGTCCTAACAGGTGGCCCTGATGGAGGAAAGGTTTGAAGGCCTCGATTGCATGTATCACTGCCAGCATTTCCTTTTGGTTTATGTGCATGCGCAGCTGTCCTTGAGACCATAGGCCTTGGATACATTTGCCCTCCATGTGTGCTCCCCATCCTCGGTCTGAAGTGTCCGTGGTGATGGTTTGTTTTTGGTTTGTTGAAGGGCAACCCTCTGTTGGACTGACAGGCTTGAGCCCACCACAGGAATTCCTTTTGAAGGCAAGGAATGATTGGTATCAAAGTTTCCAAACTGCGACTGTGCTGAGACCATACACTCCTTAGGTACCAATGTAATTTTCTCATATGCAGCCTGGCTTGTGGAATCAGAATTATGCAGGATGCCATGTAACCCAGGGCCTGCAGGATTTTCCTTGCAGTTAGCCGAGTTTGTCTCGTCAGATTCATGAAGTAATCCGGAAGTTGTTTTTGTTTTTCTTCTGTGAGAAAGGCCATTTGGGTGGTTGTATCTAGATCTGCACCCAAAAAGGTTATCCTTTGGGATGGAACAAGTCTTGATTTTTATGTTGACTGTGTATCCCAAGGCCTGTAATAGGTGGATGGCATAGTCTAAGTCCTTTATCAAATTTTTCTTGTTGTCCACTTGTATAAGGCAGTCGTCCAGATATGGGTAGATTTTAATCCCCTGAAGTCTGCAGTGTGCAATTACCGATGCCAGGCATTTCGTGAATACTCTGGGCGCAGTAGATAAGCCAAAGGGCAATGCTGAGAATGCTCTGATCCTGCAAGAAATCTGAGGTGTCTTCTGCAACTTTGCCGAATAGGGACATGCAGGTATGCCTCCTTGAGATCTGGAGTCACCAGCCAAGACTCCTTGCCCAGCATGGGAAGAAGTTGCTGTAGGGTCAGCATCTTGAATTTTGGCACAATGAGGTAAGTATTCAGTGCGGACAGGTCGAGAATAGGCCTCCATTGATTTTCTTTTCTTGGAACAAGGAATAATCTGGAGTAAAATCCTTGACCTTGTTCTGAAAGAGGTACCTTTTCTATGGCTTTCATTTGAATTAAGTTGTTGATCTGCTTTAAAGCCTCTGCCCTCTGATTTGGTGGCAGGTTTGGCATTCCATTTCTTCTTGGCAAAGTGTGGAAGTGGAACCTGTATCCTTTGTCTATTATTTGCAGAGTCCATGTGTTCCTTGTAATGTAATGCCAGTTTTTTTGAGAATAAAGAAAGCTTTCCGCCCAATGGTGCTTCCAACTGAGCCCTGGTCGGCGGAATCAAAGGAAAGTCATTGAGTCTGTCCAGGTGTAGTAGTTGTTGTTGTTGCTGCTCCTGCACTACCTCTCTGGTTGGTAGGCTGCCACTGACGGCCTCTGTAGGAGCCTCTAGCTTGCCCTCTACCTCTGGGACGCCTGTTCCTGCCCCTCTGGGATCTGTCAGAGTCTGGAAAGGACCAATTCTTAGTAGGCCAGTTTCTGCTGAATCTCTGTGGTTGTACTTGCAGAAAGTCCATAACTGTTTGCACAGATTTTGCCTTTTCTTCAAACTTTAAGACCTCCTGAGCAGAGGAACCAAATAATTTTTGTTTTTCCATTGGAGCATCCAGGAGTTTAGCTTTAACATGGTCTGGTAAAGATTGTTCCTTCAACCAGGCATGCCTACGAATAACTGCCCCAGTCATAGCTGACCTACATGAAGCTTCCAGTGCATCATAACCACACTGCAAAAAATGATTACTAACCTGCTGTGAGTTATGTACCAGATCCTGAAGGGATTTTCGGTCAAGGGGTTTAGAAGAGGAAAGCTTCTTATGCAATTCATCTAACAAATACTCTTGGTACTGTATCATATGAAATTGACAATTTAATGCCCTCAAGGAAAGAGTTGCAGAAGTATATACCTTCTTTCCCCATCTCTCTAAAGCTGTAGACTCCCTTTCAGAAGGTAGAGGATTTATCTGAGTGGCAGCTGCAACCCCTTCTGGGCCCTGAGAAATAGTATCTGGGTCTGCAGAATGGGCCTTGTACAGATGTAGATGAGAATCCGGGACCCTGTAGTATCTATCAGGTTTGGCAGGAGCCGGAGGGAGAGAATCAGGGGCTGTGCTAACATCACTGTACACATCATCAATAACATTCAAAACAGGAGGTATAGCTAAGGGCCTATGCGGAGGTAAATGTAAAAAGGTCCTTAATCTCTTTCTAGAATCAGAAAATTCCTGGCCCTGCCATTGAAAATGTTCTCTCATAGAGTGTAGTGTCTCAAAGGAAAACTCTTCAGTAGGGGAGGCCGAAGGGATAGATTCTTCAGCATCAGAATCCTCGTAGGCCGAATAAGCCTCCTCCTGGTGATCTGACAACACAGATCCATCCGTAGACTCATCTGAAGAGTGTAGGTCAGAGGGCTCAGTCCTGGGCCTTTTGTCTGGTGGTGGTTGAGAGCCCCTGTCCGGGTGAGGCTGAGAACCTCTAATTAAAGAGATAAGATCCTCTGCAAGGCTGAGGATCCGAGAACTAGAAGGTCTCTGAGAGGTAGTCTTGGGAGGCAAAGCTTTAGCAAGTTTAGCAGCTTTAGCCCTGGAAAAAGCCTTAATGGACATGAATGCAGGGGGTCTGGCTGCACCACATGCAGGAGTAGACTTGTCCAAAGGAATGGTGTCGGACATTTCCTGGACACTGGTTTCAGTAGGTAGCTCAATAGCCGACTCAGCCGGGGCCTCCAGGGCCACGGTGGTCGGTTGAGTGGATTCGGTTAAAGGAAGTAGAGGACTGTTTCAGCCGAAACAGAGACACTCGCGGTAGGCCTAACCGTGGTTTCAGCCGAAACCGCGGGCCGCGAGTGTTGGTCCTTGTCCTTCCGTTTTTTCACCAAATGCGATGTCGGAGTCTCAGACGGCATCTTATATGCAAAATTAGCCCCAAAGAATTCCTCTGCAAACTCCGACCGACGTCTAAGAGTTAGTCGGTTGAAGGAAGCACAGGCTGAACAGGCAGAGACGTCATGGTCTGGGCCTAAGCAAGGGAGGCAGTAAGAGTGGAAATCCTTATGAGGTATTTGTTTCCCACAAGTTAAACAATTATTTACTTTATCTGACATCGGCTGAGGCAAGAAAGAGTCCCCAACGGGGTACTTAGCTTTTTCGAAGTCTTCGGTAGCTGAATCACAGGAGCTGACCGACCGGCACTTACGAACTGCTTCTGCTTCGGGCACCGCGCGGCAAGAAAGACTGAGGAAAATGGCGTCGGCTGATGCTTTTATACCCCAGACGCTCTGACGTTGGGGAAAGTGCGACATCAGCCGAAGCCAGACCCAGACTTTGGAATCCGGCCGACCGAAGGGCTGCCTGAGGCAGGACAACCCATATGTTATGACTGCAGATGCATCCTTGAAGGAGTGTGTAGTCTCTGAAGTAACCACCGCTCTGCAGATGGACATACAAGCAGCAGTCAGTCTGGAGGAAAAGGTCTGTCCAAATAAGCCAGGGTATGCACCTTAAACTACATAAACAGGGAGATTCAGAGAAATTCAAAAGAACAGAATAAAGAGGACAGACAGGAATATGGCTTTCAAATACCTCAGGGAAGTTAAATCCAAGAATATAACACATTTCACAAAAATAAGCTGCACACTATGAAAATGACGAAAGCATGTAATTTGTCTATTTAAAAAGGGGTGCAAATCCATGTTTGTCCCTTCTCTGAAGGACAAAAACCTAGAAAATTTAGGAATGTACTAAAACAACTTTAAAATTTAAGGAGGACAAGCATTAAATTGCTTTCAGCTGCAAAATATCTGCCAAATATAGATATGGAGAAACTCAATAAGCTAGTAGGTAGTCTGTCACAGTAGAAATGTAGATATGTTGCCACTTAGAGACTCAAAATCAGCAACCATCAAATCAATAACAGCTCACCCTGCCAAAAAAAATAAATAAACAGAATCAAATGAATAACAGTCAGTGAAAGGAATGCAGACATCCACAGCATATGCTCATTACAATACGATTCAGACATTAGCATTGCTTACTGTACAAGGAAACAAATCCTCACACAGTATCAGCACTACCGTTTTCCATGCCAGTACGCAACTAGAGCACAACAACCTGCCTTACCAGGAAGCATATTAATTCTCACTGCTATAGCAGCAGCCCATTAATATAGTAACACTATTAATTGCTTTCCACACCAGGAAGCTAACAGCACTCCATGCTGTGAGAAAACTATGAAGATTTAAAAAATTATTATGGACCTGCCAATGATGCAGAATATAAATAGCAATACTTGAGAGAAACTGAAAAAAAATTCTAGAATTAAATATGTGAATTATGTCTAAACGTAACTGGGCTTCTCTTATTAAATCAGTATTGACATCTGTGTTTTGTTTTATATTCAATAAAGAGTTTTGAAGCAACGGTGATACAGTCATCATTTAGTGCTTTATGATAAAATATGCCAAACCCTCCTGTAAAAAGGTATGCTGCATGTAACGCAGGAAGGAAGACACCAATACTCCCAAACTACTAGCATATTATTGTACTAAAGGGGTGGGAGCGATAACAGCTGCAACTTAATGTCAGTAAACCTTTTTTCCCCTTCTATGCATAAAGCGCAACTGTAGAAACAGAAGCCATATAGGAGCACAATATAGTTCTGGCATTTAAAAGAATGTAAAGCTGAAAAATAAGTTTGTATAAAATCACTACTAAGGCATAAATACATTTTTCTTGCATATTCCTAGAATGTTTGTCTTTTCGGCTTTTCCCGGTTAGGGGTCGCCACAGCGGAACACCAGTCCACTAATGATTGGCAGCAGATTTTTATGGTGTTGAGTTGCCAGCCTGACACCCAACCTTCAGCAAAGGCACACCCATTCACGCAGGTCTTTGAGGCCACTCGACCGTGGGGAGGACATGCAAACTCCACACAGAAGGCACTCCAGACAAGAATCGAACAGGAGAACCTCTTGCTGTGAGGCAACAATGCTACCGCTGTACCACCACAGCGGTTACATATTAGTTTGAAGCATGGTTACAGTACAGTTTTGTACCTACCATAAATATAGATGTTAGAGGGTTGACACTGCTGCAGTCATGACACTTGGGTTATTCTGCAGTCAGGCGGTCCCCACAGTCGGCCCGAATTCCAAAGTCTTGGTCCAGCGTCAGTTGTCGTCGCTTCTTCCCTGACGTCAGAGCGTCAGGGGTATAAAAAAGAGGCAGCAGACGCCATTTTCTTCAGTTTCTTGCCCCAGATGCCAGGTGCCCCCAAATAGGAAGGCAATACCTCATCCTATGTAAATAAGTCAGGAGAGCAACAGAGCAAGCAGTAAACAAATACACCATATAGAATGACCTCAAAAAATAACAGGATGTGCATGGAGATGCAGACAGAAACCCTGGTTTGAAGAGGGGTAGGTGGGTGGGTAACCTGGACTGCAGCAGTGTCACTCTAACATCTACATTTATGGTAGGTACAAAACTGTACTATGTTCATAGTGTTACACTGCTACAGTCATGACACTTGGGTTGAGTCCCAAAGCTATGTCAGGGTGGTTGGTACTAAACCAGGTTTGGGGGAGCTAGTATGCCCTGCAGAACTGCTGTGGCAAAACCAGCTCTGGATTTTGAGTATAAGGGCAGGTGGTAGTGCCGGGTAAAGGTATGCACTGAACTCCAAGTAGCTGCCTCCAAAATGTCCTTGGTTGGAACCCCCCTAAGAAAGGCTGCTGAGGTGGCGGAAGCCCTGGTAGAATGAGATCCAATATTAACAGGCACTGCCTTCCCATGGTGCTTGTAGCAAAAGCAGATACAATGAGCTATCCATTTGGAGATGGTCTGTTTTGAAATAGCCTTTCCCTGTGAGCCTGTAGCAAAGAGATGGTCAGTTTTCCTGAAGGTCTTTGTCTTATCCAAGTAGTAACGAAGCTGTCTGTGAATGTCCAAAGAGTGAAGGAGTCTCCTTTATTTTGGGGGTTTGGATAAAAGGTGGGTAAATGGGTAGTCTGATTCACGGCCACACTGGATACTACCTTTGGCATGAAGGTAGGGTTTGTTCATAAGGAAACTCTGTCCCGATGAAAAATGATGAAGGGTTCCACTGCCATAAGAGCCTGTAGTTCAGAGACCCTGCGTGCTGAGGTGATAGCCAGCAGCAGGGCTGTTTCCAAAGTATTGTAGTTCTGCTGAGACTGCTGGTTCAAAGGGAGGCAATGTTAATTTTTCTAGAACAAAAGTTGAGGTCCCAGGCTGGAGTCTGAGGTCTTCTGTGGGATCTTAAATGTTTTGCCCCTCTGAAGAACTGTCTTAGTAAAGGATGTGAGAAATAAGGGAGGATCCGTATTATATTGGGCTGAGATGGCTGAAGCATGAATCTTGATAGATGGAGACCTTTGTGTAACATCTTAAATATTGCAGAATCTGGGGAGGTTTGGTTTGCTAGGGTTTTGGCCTTTAGCCTGGTTCCATGCGCAAAATCTTTTCCATTTGTCTGAGTAAGTTTTTCTGGTACTAGGCCTCTTGGCCTCCAAAATGATATTCAGAACGTCCTTTGAGAGAAGTGTTTATTGATAATTCAAGGTATTTTCCATGCAGCCAGGTTTAAAGTCTTGGTTGTGGAGAATGTGAGAGTTCTGCTGAGTCAGCAGGTGTGGAAATTGAGGTAAGATCCATGGTGGGCTGTGAGCCATGTTCCTTAGTAATGGGTACCAGTGCTGGCGTGGCCAGTCCGGAGCAATGAGGATCATTTGTGGTTTCTCTGATCCGACTTTCAGTAACACCTTGGTCAGCAGTGGTAGGAAGGTGTAGACCGGTGTTCTCCAACTGAATGAAAGGGCGTCCACCTTCCAAGCTAGTGGGTGATACTTCCTTGTGCAAAATTTTTGTAGCTGGCAATTGTGGGAGGAAGCAAACAGGACTATGTCTGGAAGTCCCCAGTGTTGAGTCATCATTGAAAATACTTGTGGGTCCAGTCTCCACTCGTGTGGATCTGTAATAGTTCTGCTTAACTCGTCTGCCAGAATGTTTTCCTTCCCTGGCAAGAATTGTGCTTGCAGTTGTACTTGGTAGGTCAATGCTGTGTTCGATAAGATCATTGCCTGTCTGCATAAGGGGTAGGAGTGTGTTCCTCCCAGTTTGTTTATGTAGCACATGACTGTGGTGCTGTCTGTTCTTATAAGCAGTTGTCCTGGATGCAAGAGGTCCTTGAAAACTGTCAGGGCATTCTGCACAGCCAACGTCTCTTTCTGGTTGATGTGTAGATGCATTTGATTTGCAGACCATTTGCCCTGTATGCAACGTCCTGCCATGTGTGCTCCCCAGGCGTAGTCTGAAGAATCTGTTATTGTCCGGCTTGCTGGAGGTACAACAAAAGGGAGACCCTTGTTTTGGTGGCATGCCTGGGCCCACCAAAGGAACCATTTTTGAAGGCAGGGAATGACAGGAATACTTGTTTCCAGGCTGTGCTGAGTCCATACACTTTTCAGGTACCATTGTAATTTCCTCATATGCAACTTTGCATGTGGGATTAGTAGTATGCAGGATGCCATGAAACCCAATACCTGCAGGTATTTCCTTGCAGTGAGCTGGGTGTAAGTTGCCAACCTTTTGAAATATTGAGTCAGTTGTTTTTGCTGGTCTGGCGTGAGGAAAGCCATCTGGGCCGTTGTATTCAAACTGGCACCCAGGAATATTATCTGTTGTGAGGGTACAAGTTTTGATTTCTTTTTGTTGATTGTGTACCCTAGGCAACTTAGTAATTTTGTTACAAATGCCAGGTGTTGTAATAGAAGGTCCTTGTTGTCCGCTTGAATAAGGCAGTAGTCCAGATAAGGGTAAATTTTGAACTCCCCTTTGTCTGCAGCATGCAATCACTGATGCCAGGCATTTCGTGAATACTCTGGGCGCAGTAGATAAGCCAAAGGGCAATGCAGAGAATTGATAATGCGTTGTACCTGCCAGAAATCTGAGGTATCTTCTGCAATTTTGTCTGATTGGACCTCAAGGAGGCATACCTGCATGTCCCCAAGTCACCAGCCAAGACTCCTTGCCCGGCATGGGAAGAAGCTGCTGTAGTGTAAGCATTTTGAATTTGGGTACCTCCAAGTATGCGTTTAGTATTGAGAGATCTAAAATGGGTCTCCAAGCTTTGTCTTTTCTTGGTACTAGGGATAGAGTAAAAACCTTGACCTTGTTCCTCTGTAGGTACTTTTTGAATTGCTTTGCGTTTAGTATTGAGAGATCTAAAATGGGTCTCCAAGCTTTGTCTTTTCTTGGTACTAGGGATAGAGTAAAAACCTTGACCTTGTTCCTCTGTAGGTACTTTTTGAATTGCTTTCATATCCAGGAGGGTTGCAATTTGAGTTTGTGCCTCTGCCTATTGGTGGGTAGGTTTGGCATGCCTCATTTTTGGCAGTGTGAGAAAATGAAATATGTAGCCCTGGGTAATAATATCCAGCACCCACTTGTCCTTTGTTATGATGTGCCAATTTTGTGAAGAGAGAGCCAATTTTCCTCCCAAAGGTGCTGCCAGAGCATTTTTGCTTGGCATACGTAGAGGGCAGCAATTGTGTTTGTTTCCTGAAGGGTTGAGATCTTTCGTCTCCACCTCTTAAGAGTTGCTGCAGGCCATTGTCTTGGCCTGAAAGAACTTTGAGTTTGTCCTCTGCCCCTGGGGTGCCTGTACTTACCCCTTTGGTGTCTGTCAGATGCCGGAAAGGACCAGTTCTTGGAAGGCCAGTTCCTACTGAATTGAGGAGGTTGAACCTGTAAAAAATCTTTAACTGTCTGCATAGATTTGGCCTTTTCCTCCATTTTCTTTAACACTTCCTCTGCTTTAACACCGAATACATCTTTCTGCAATGGAGCATCAAATAACTTCGCTTTTACATGTTCTGGCAATGCTTGCACTTTCAGCCAAGCATGTCTACGCATTACAGACCCTGGGACAGCTGCTCTGCATGAGGCTTCCACTGAATCAAACCCACACTGCAAGGAATGCTTTCCTACCTCTTCTGCTGCATGTAACAAATCCTGTGTTTCTTTGTGATCAGGGTAATCTGTATGGGTGGTCATCTTCTGCTTTAACTGTGTAATCAAATACTGTTGGTTATTTTAGCATGTGGAATTGGCAGTTCAAAGCCCTCATTGCTAAAGTGGCAGATGTGTACACTTTCCCCCATCTTTTCTAGTGCTCTGGAATCTCTATCAGAAGGTAGTGGATTCTTAGCCGAAGAGGCCTAGACTCCCCTAGGACCTTGGGAGATAGTTTCGGGATCTGCCAAAGGACTTTTATATAAAAATTTGAGAGAGACAGGAACCCGATAGTACCAGTCTGGTTTGGCTGGTGCTAGAGGTAAAGAATCTGGATTCAGACTGGATTCTGAGTAAACATCATCCAACACATCTAGTACTGGTGGAATAGCAAGGGGTCTGTGCTGTGGTAAAAAGAAACTCACGGCGTCTTTTCTTTGAGTCAGAGTAATCTTGGCCTTCCCGGGGGGAAGCAGAGGGAATTGACTCTTCAGCATGAGTCCTCATAAGGAGGTAAGGAGCATCTGAGTCCTCATAAGGAGGCAAGGAGTAATCCTGGTCCTCTGAGCCAGCTGAGGAAATGGATGCTTGATCAGAGGAGGGGTAGTCTTCCACCAGTCTAGGCCTCTTGTCCGGAGGAGGATGGGAACCCCTAATAAAAGAGTAATCAGATCCTCAGCCATCTTAAGCATTTGTTTCTTAGGCATAGGGGCCTGAGTAGGGGTCTGTGGACCCGGTTTCTTAACTTTTAAGGGAGCCTTAAGCTTTGCATAAGACTTAATAGTGAGGGTAGTCCGTCTGAAAAACGCCTTCAGAGGCTGTAGGCCTGTCCCCAACCTCCGGACTATCATCAGGGCTGGCGTTAGTGGGGACTAAAGGAACCGGCTCCTGAGGCCCAGTTAGTTCAGTCTGGGAGGCCGTTAGAGTTTAAGGGTCATCGGTGGCCAAGGGCTGCGTAGGCGCCTGGCTGAACACCGGAGAACCGGCGACAGGCCTAGTAGAGGGCTCAGTGTCTTGTCTAGGCCTAGGTTGCCCATCCTTGTCCCTACACTTTTTAAACATCCCGGACGTCGGTTGCTCCAATGACATGCTGTAGTTGAATTTACCAAAATAATGTTGGGCGAAGTCAGCCCGATGCTTTATAGTACGCTTGTTAAATCTAGCACAAAAACGACAGAGACGTCGTGGTCTGGGCCTAAGCAAGGTATACAATAAGAATGAAAATCCTTGTGGTATTTGCTTCCCACAAGAAATGCAATTATTAACTTTGTCTGACATCAGAGGCAAGAAAAGGTTCCCCAATGGGGTACTTAGCTTTACAGAAGACTTCGGTCTGAAATTAGTTTCGTAATCTCATGAGTTGGCCGACCGGCACTTGCAAACTGCTTCTGCTTCGGGCACCATGCGGCAAGAAAGACTGAAGAGAATGGCGTTGGCTGCCTCATACACCGGACGCTCTGATGTCAGGGAAGAAGTGACGACAACCGACGCCGGACCAAGACTTTGGAACTCCGGCCGACTGCAGGACCGCCTGACGGCAGGATAACCCAAGTGTCATGACTGCAGCAGTGCAACATGATGATCATTGTTTTTTTTAAACTTGCATATTCCTAGAATAAGCTAAAAAAAAAAAAAAAACAGAAGAAAAAAGGAACACAATGTAACTAGGCTTCAAACTGATAGGAGCACAATGGTAACTATGCTTCAAACTGATTAGGAGAGGATGTATTGATTTTACATGGTAATGGCCACATGAAGTTTAACAAAAAAAATGGTTCAAAGAGAGCAGACTCAATGAGCCTGTCTTACAGTAGGACAGTTTAAAAATGGAAAAGGGGGGTCTTTAATGTCAAGAGTTACAATGTAGAGATTTATGGGCCACAAAGGACAGAAAGTGAAAACTGAAATTACCAAAAGACACAGGGCACAATGACCATTCTGGTCCTCCATTCACTTGGTACATAACCTGACTGTGGTTAACAGTGCCTCAAGTGGTCCTGGCTTACTGTTGAAAGTTGGTAATATGTGCTATAAGAAATTTCACAGGGGAAAGTGCAAGTGAAGTTAAAGCTAAATGTATCAGTCAGTAGATGTTCAATATTTCACGGATGAGTAAAGGTGGTGCAACTTACCACCAGCTGTGCACACTGCTGTGCGTTACCTTTTAAGGTTCTTGACATAACTAAATGTGGTCTAGTGAATGTCTTTAGCCTGGGAGCCTATCCTGACCTCATAACTGCCCTTGTTGGACTTAACTAAATCTTAATTTCTTTGTTTAGTTGAGATGGAGAGCTCACCTTTATGAGAGTCGCACTGACTTTCGCCATGACTTTTTTTTTTTTTTTTTAATAACCCGTTGAGGTACAGATTCCACCAGTGGGGTTGGTTTTTGCTGTTACACCTGGGCTTACTTCTGGTAGGTATGGCAGCCTCTGCAGCCATTTACATATTTGTAAGGGGGTTTTGGGGAGAGCTCTGAATCTTAAACTGTCACTTAATAGGATGCAGTTTGCACTGAACAGTTCCCTACTGCTGCGGGTTTAGCTAGGTTTTCCAGAGTTTTAATTATGAAGGAGACAGCTTTGTAGTCTGACCTCCTCAAAGAGGACGTGAGACAGGGGAGGATGCAACTCTCTCAAATGCTGGTTAGTACTAGGTCCAGTAGGTTAGCTCCTCTGGTTGCAGGGACACAATCATGTTGATAATCGAGGAAATGTCATGCCTGGGAGTTACAGGCAGTGTTCATTTGAGTCTACAGAGAGGTAAAGTCACCCCAAATACAGTATTTGGTAGATAGCAAGTGCCTCTTGGAGTTCTGACCTTCCTGGGTCACAGAGGGTGACCAATAGCTAGCTAAGACATGGTAACAGCCCTTGTCTGTGGTGACTTGGACATGAATGAACTCCAGGCCATCAGCTTATCAACAGACCTGGAGTTGTATTTGTTACTACTGTAGATCAAGACACCTCCACCTTTAATCCCAGTCTGCGGTGCTGTTAGTCTAAATGTGTAGAAAGCACTGTAGCCTTGCACTGTTGAGTATTTTCTGCGGCTTTAAACCAAGTCTTGATAACTGCACAGATACCTACACTCTCCAGAGTGTAAGGAGAACTTGTACGGTTGTAGAGTTTGTTTAGATTCCTAGCATTAAGCAGTAACACCAAGGTTGCCTTGAGAGTTTTTTTTTTTTTTTTTTTTGCTGTGTTGGTAGTTTTTGTCATTGCCTAAAAAGCTCTAAGGAAGTAGATAAAGTTTTAGCCAATAAACATAACTAAGGAAATGATTCTTTTGAGCTGGGATAGAGGATCTAAAATTGCCTAGGCATAGTAAGGCAATAGGTTTAATTCAATTTGCTGCCAAAAAATTCTAGATAATGGAAATCAAAATAAGAAACTAATTGAAGTATTAAATACTGTTAAAGAGGTAAAAGAAGAAGTTTGATCTCTAGAAAAGGGAAGCTCAAACTGTAGAAAAAATGGGGTCTGTAGGAACAATGCATGCAGAATAATGTTCAGGAGAAGGAGTGAGGTGGAAGGCAAGAATTGAGCAATTTATGTAAGTGAATAAAGGTTGTTACAAAGAAAAAAAACATTTGTGATGTACAATTCATGAAAAATTACTATGGTTTGGTTACTTTTCTATGAATGTATTGGTGCCTATGACTTAAGTGATAATTAAAGGTGTTAAAAAAACAAAAATAAAGCCGGGGGACAGATTTAGATCATCCTTGGCAAAGCAACGTGGTCTGTTAACCATGTCCTCCCATGCTGACAGACATTTAATCCCATGAAGTGACTCCAGAAACTATGCCAATTATTAAAATTGATCATTTTCTGTTCATACTGCAGCATCATCTTTGCTGAAAGTAGAATGCTGTTCAGTGCAAGGCACATACCCATCTGAGACAGATATTCAGAGAGATCCTACATACAGCACAGTGAGGTATCTTTGGTCATTTACACCCACATGGACTGATAGAATCATACTGGTAAATGTGGTGCAGTGACTTCAGCGAGTGTGTGATGCTGTGGTTCCTAGGTACAGACAGGCAACTAATCATTACCTTTCCACCAGCCTGGTGAGAGGGCCATGTGTGTGTCATACAATGGAATCCCTTATGACAAGAGTACTACACAAGGCGTTTGCATGTCTTTTAGGCTTTGTTCACAAGAGTACTACACAAGGCGTTTGCTTGTCTTATAGGCTTTGTTCTTGGGAGACCACTGGATGTAGGCTTATGTGGGATGGTGTTTTTGGTGTGTGCTTTAGTGACTGCAAGGACGGGTGTTGCAATTTGACTAGTTAGGAGGTCGAGGTTTGGGAAGGTTTTTTAAGTGCCTTACCTGTTTGTGAGATCTCCACCTCCCAGGAAGTTGTGTATGTACATCTCTTGCATACTGCATTTGTTTCTTTTTGTCTGAATAGGAGACAACTGCTACACTATCCCAGGAAACCCAGATCTACTATACTAGCCACAGAAATTGCATATCCATGTTGGCTGGATCTGTATTGGGGTTATTATGGATTAGGGACTTGGTTTGCAGGGGTCTCCTGAGTGGTAGGCTCATCAAACCAGGAGATGAACTGGTACTGTATTAGCAGTCATTTAATACCCCTCCCATCAGCATACATAATTACAATAGTCATACTTGGTTCTTAACAGATAAATTGGACCCTATGGATCCCTGGCATACAGTACGAATGCTTGCCTCAAGAGGCCAGCTCAACAACCAAGTGACAAGTCGCTTCCTGCCTAGTCCAGCACAGTACAAGTAACCACACTGCTTACAATATCACCAATCCAAGTCTCAAAATATGATAAGGTTAGACTGATAAAGGTCTCTAGAATTACAGCATCCCACACAATGTTCTTTAACAGCAAGAATGCCAGAGGTCAGTCCTTGCGCATACAGTTTTAGAGTGATCCCACAGACATGGGCAGCTGACACCAACTATAGAAACATGCACGTCAGAGTGAAGTGGGCACTTATGCTCTTCTACAATTCATAAAGGCAGCATTACTGGTGGGGGGGGGCTGAAATCCAATACCAATACAATCTGGTGGACCCTGCTGTCATCTTTGAGGTCCAACACAAGCACACAATACTCAAGTAATAAGCAATAACTACTTATACCAAACATTTCACAACTAAACCACACCGTCTTCCAAGAGACGGAATCCACAAGCATGCATTTCAAAACAGACAAAACAGGTTTACAGGTAGGCACTAGTCACGTATTTCAGGAGACTGTAGTGAGGCCTAAGCTAATTACTCAACTGCCTCAAAGTACTGTATGGTTAAGTGATCTGATCAGAGTTGCACAGTAGGCAAAAGGAGGCTGAAGGAATCAAATCCTATACAAACAGGAACATGTTTATTAACAGCCCATAGTTTTAGTCCTCTGTATGGGAAATGTTTGAAAAAGTCTGGATCGCATAAGATGTATATAAGGAAAACTGCATTTTTTCACTTTGTGCTACCTTTTCATATTAAAGCTATACGAAATATATGAAGTGTATGAGATGTTCAAGTTTGTGCAGTATTACAATACAGTTATTTCAAAGTACAGCCATTTCAAAGCATATTTCACAAACTACAGTATTTCAAAGAGTTTATTGTGCATTTGAATGTTATTAGGAAGTACTGGCTGTGTGTGCTTGTTCATATATAATTACAAGGACCATATTTTCAGTGTGTTTGGGCATACTTTGATGACATAGCAGACAGATTTCGAAAACCAGGGCCTCTTATTTGATAATATTGCAGAGAATTGGAGAGTGTATGAGCAACAGTACAACATTTTCATACAAGCCGGATTTTCTGATAAAGGTGACTGTACAAAGGCATTTATTCTGGTTAACTTAGCTAGGTCAGAAGCCATAGAAAGACAACGTTAATTTGTGTACGAGTCCAAAGAACAGGTAAAGAACACAAAATTCAATAATCTGTGTTTTCACCAGAGAGACAGTATGCAAGACAGAAACATAAGTGGGAGGGTAACCATGCAGTAATGCAGAACTAGCTTCAGCAAAAATGCACAGGTAATCTGGCATTAAGAGCAAAAAAGCTCAAAAGCATTACCTGCAACAAATATTGATATTTTTCGGGATCTTCCTCCATTAGTGTCCTAATCTGACCATTATAATGTTCTGCTATGCTTTCTTCAATAGCCACTGTGCATGCCATTGCAGCTTGCTTGCCAAGTAAAGCAGTACCAGCACCTGGAAATTAAATCAGTTTGGCATGTTACTTTAAAAGCAAAATGTTCAAAATCAAATAAATGTGCTCATTAACTGCAAGCTAAGCTAATAATCATGTTTCTGTACTATCTGCAATATTATCTTGAGAATAATTAGGATAAAATTAGGTTCCCTCTAGTCTGATCTACAGACATCACATTAACATTTTGCAAACTGGGATACTTTCTCTTCTTGGGAGTGCAGAGACTTCTGCAGTACTTCCTACTACAAAAGCATTGTGATTACTATGGGTTCAAGATAACCACGGGGATAAAAAAATTTAAGCAGGACAGAAAACAAATAACCCAAATGTTCTCAAAATGGCAAAGTGTCAAAAACATAGAACTTGTCAGTAGATTGACACCAAAACATTCCATGAAAACTGCTCTATTTCTGCAGTTCCGAATCCTAGCAGCTCTACAGCCAGACAAAGGTCACATTAAAAATAAATTATTAAAATAAATAAATAACCATGGCCTGCCTTGGTACCAAGGAGGACACTCGCTCATTCAATCACCACACAAAAAGTCCATCTTTTTCTGTAAAGCACACAGCCAAAGTGTACGGCCTGGAGAAGCATGTAATTTCAGGAATAAACTGGACAGGAAAAAAATGGTAAAAAATACATAACTAAAATATTTGAAAGGTGGGCCTCCCTCAATGCAATATTAAAATCTGGCATAAACAGTCCCCCTTTATGGATATGTATTCTGCCATATGGAGATTCCAAACACACAAGGACCGCTGCAGCATATGAGAAAGCAAGGCCACTGGTTAACAGTCTGGACAGATACCAACAGAAAGGTAGGAGTGTAGGCTCCCTAAAAAAGGCAAAGTTAAAAAAAAATGTAAAACTTGATTGTGTATCTAAGTCACTTACCCAAGGCAAACCCTGAAAGGTACCAGAAAGGCATTAAAATTGTTGGACGCACTCTGTGTTCCACCATTAATTCTTCAAACTTTTCCAGGTGTGCTTTTTCTTGAGTCCACATATGCTGTAAAACAGAGAGCAGGACTTTTGTCAAGGAAAATCTCTAAATATACAGAGAAACAAATTACAGACAACAGCCACGTAGTCAAAGATTTTTCAGTTCTCCGACTCCGTAACCTACACCTGCAAAACTCCCCAAATATTCCATACAAAAATGCAAATGCTTTAACTTTGAAAACTTGCTAATTCTGAGATCTCCTCCCCTTCCCCTTCTACTTCATTCTAACTTCTAGCCCTGCAAAACTTTTCAGCTGGGAATCAGTTTAGGCCACTACACCGCACTATGCAGTCACAGCAACTGACAGTTGCAATCTACATACATTTGTCCAAATTGTGTGCCTTTTCTAAAGGGACACACTTGGCACATAAATTTTACTTTTCTAATGCATATGCATTCATTAGTGTCATTAACTGCTGTCTATATAGAGTTAGGTGAAGTTTGTACATTTTAGATAATGACAGATTTTATACATGTACACAGCTGCTGATGTGTTATTCTCATTCTTTTGACATGCTTCAAAAAAATCCTGCTACTGCATAAAGTGCTTTTCAGACTTGAAGAATTGATACTTACTCTGACAATGTATCCAAGAACTATATTTATACATTTAGTGTCAACGACCCCTATAAACAAAATCAGAGTGGGGGTATTTAGGTCGCTGCTGTGCTGTAGCTGGACAGGCTTGGAATGGGAAATGCTAATGCACATAAAAGGGGCGATTCTGGTCCACCACTGAAAATTTTTCATACTCCTTGCCAAATGAAAACTCACAGGTACGGACAAATGTGAAAACAAGGGAAAAAAAATAAAATAAAAAAAAAGACTTCAGATTGCTGTTCTAGAACACAGATTATGCCCTTCAGCATTGCCCCCTTCTGGATGGAATGTGGAAGACTGTCTGATTTGACTGCAGCACTTTAGTCACTGGCCTGTCTGTACAGTTATCTTGGCAAACCAGTGAGCAAGATTCTAAATGCTTTAGTGTAGGAAAGTTACTCCATTGCAATGCCCACTTAGAAAACAGCACTACATTGGAGTAAGTCACTTATACTGTGTACAAGTATTTTAGAAAAAAAAAAATGACAAGTGCCACCAATGCATTCCAAACTGGTACCCCAAGTTTAAAAGCTCTTGTTCTAGCACATAAAAAAAATGAGGTTCATTAACTAGACTTTCCTGTGTTAATTCACGATCTCCCAAGTGCACTGTACCACTGGAGCCTATAGTGATTTCTCTCACTTTCTTTTAAACTCTCTCTCTCTCTCTCTCTCAAATGCTCAGCTTCCAAGTAACTAAAACATAACTAGAAGAGCTCAAAGACCACAGATTCACTAAGAGAAGTATACAAGAAGCTTGTGAACAGAATTAATGTAACATGCATCATATCTGTATTTTCACACTCCAAACAGTGGAATGTGTGGACTGGAAGATAAGCACCTCTACACAAAATATGTATTTTTAATAAAGAAAACCCTTTTCTTAAGCATAGCACTCTGTCCCCCTACTACTATGAGAATTGATGGGATTCACCCTCTAGCCACCTCTTCAGCAAATAAGGATACCATCTGATCCACTGCAATTTGTTACTCTGGAAAGCAGCATTGATAATGGTTTACCATCCAAATTCTATTATGTTTTTCCACCCATTTACTGGTTAGCGAACGAGTTTTAGACCTGTACCACCATGACAGAACTTAGCCAACTAACCCGTTTTTATGGTTCTTGCTGATGTAAGAAAGGTTCTTCCAACCAGCTTGTCAAACAGGTGGTTAAGCTAGTCCATGGACCCTTTTCTGCTGTGACTCTAGCCTTTTGGTGCAAATGACGTACAACAATCATGAAACCACACAGTTAGCAAAAAGGTGCAAAGGCAAAATGATACAATGTGAACATTGTTATATCTGGAGAGTGAAAAACTGAAACATTGGGGGGGGGGGGGGCACTGGCAAAAGAGATGTCACTGTCAAACACCAAAAATATCTGGCCAACGAAAATAGAATACCGAAGACCAAAAATTAGCAAAGGTTAAACTTGACAAAGGCAACAGAAACACTGGTGTATAAACTGAAGTTAGTGAACAGCTGCAAAAAATTTAAAAAAAAAACGCATCAGAGAAGAAACAATGCAAGTTAGAAATAAATGGGAAAATATACACAAGTGAAGTAAACAAGGCTGTGACAGCATAACCTACCTAGAGATGATCTAAATTTAACAGAAGTATACAGTGCATTCACACAAGATATTCTTATACCATGCGTTTATACACTTTACTAGGTATATACATCTATGAAGTTACAGTATGTCCATTGAGAATATGTAACATATAACAGTAAAATGACCAACTAGTTTGGTTTGAAATAATCAAATATTCCTGTTCCTTTCTTAATCCCACTAGAAGATTCCAAACAGCTGGTGAAATTTTAGTAAAGGCTTTACATTAGAAAGCAAACAAATGTAGAGCTCTTAAGGGATAGGACACTTTGGTTTAGACATCCAAGTCAAACCCATATTACGAAAATAGGTCCTTGATTTGATTTAAAGTGATTTTAATATATTAAACAAGTAGTAAAAATAATCACATCTCCCTCTTTTTTCATATTTGATTAGGTGTAGAAAGAGAATTTATTGAATGTATGTATTAACTTCTCTTAAGCCACTGGGGATGCACAAGCCAGTGCATTTCTTTGTGCTGGTCCCAAGCCAGGAATCATGGGGAGGGTTGCGTCAGGAAAGGCATCCGGCATAAAACTTGGCCAAATAATTTCATGTGGACACCAGTAAATATTTCCATACCAGATCGGTCGAGGCCCGGGTTAACAACGACCGCCACCAGTACTGTTAGCCAACAGGGTGCTGGTGGAAATTGGGCTACTGTTGGCTGAAGGAGCAGAAGAGGCGGAAGGCATGGTTGAAGGCAGGAAGAGAGGAAAAAGGCTAGGACTGTGGTAGTGAGGGTCGGAACTTTGAATTTTGGCAGTATGACTGGTATAGGGAGAGAGCTAGCTGATATGGACAGAAGGAAGGTTGGTATATTGTGTGGGCAAGAGACCAGATGGAAGGGGAGTAAGGATAGGTGTATTGGAGGTGGGTTCAAATTGTATTTACCATGGTGTGGATGGCAGGAGAAATGGCGTAGGAGTTATTCTGAAGGAACAGTATTCTAAGAGTGTTTTGGAGGTAAAAAAAGTGTCGGATAGAGTGATGTTTATGAAGCTGGAAATGGGTGGTGTATTGATGAATGTTGTTAGTGCATATGCTCCACAAGTTGGGTGTGCTATGGATGAGAAAGAAAAAGTTTGGAGTGAATTGGATGAAGTGGTGATGACTGTACCCAAGGGTGAGAGAGTGGTGACTGGAGCATATTTCACTGGGCATGTTGGTGAAGGAAACAGAGGGGATGAGGAAGTGATGGGTAGGGATGGTGTTAAAGGAATGCAGAAGGTCAGATGGTAGTTGATTTTGCAAAAAGGATGGACGTGGCTGTAGTGAATACGTATTTTAACAAGAGGGAGGAGCATAGGGTGACATACAAGAGTGGAGGAAGATGCACACAGGTGGATTATATCTTATGTAAAAGGGCCAAATTTGAAGGAGATTGGAGACTGTAAAGTGGTGACCGGGGAAAGTGTAGTTAAACAGCATAGGATGGTGGTTTGTAGGATGACGTTTATGATCAAGAAGAGGAGGAGTGTGAGGGAAGCACCAAGGATCAAATGGTGGAAACTGAAAAAGGGTAATTGTGAGGTGGAATTCAGGGATGAGTTAAGACGGGCACTGTGTGGCAGTGAAAAGTTACCAAATAGCTAGGTAACTACAGCAGAGCTAGTAAGGGAGACTGCTAGAAAAGTGCTTGGTATGACATCTGAACAGAGGAAGGACGACAAGGAGACATGGTGGTGGAATGAGGAAGTACAGGAGAGTATACAGAGGAAGAGGTTGGCAAAGAAGAAGTGGGATTGTCAGAGAGATGAAGAAAGACAGGAGTATAAGGAGATAAGGTGCATGGCAAAGAGAGAGGTGGCGAAGGCTAAGGATAAGGCATATGAAGAGTTGTATGAAAGGTTGGACACTAAGGAGGGAGAAAAGGACCTGTGCCGATTGTCTAGGCAGAGGGACCGAGCTAGGAAAGATGTGCAGCAGGTAAAGGTGATAAAGGATAATGAAGGAAACATACTCAAGCGAGGAGAGAGTGTGTTGAGGAGATGGAAAGAGTACTCTGAGGGGTTGATGAATGAAGAGAATGAGAGAGAAGGTTGGATGATGTAGGGATAGTGAATCAAAGTACAATGGATTAGCAAGGAGGAAGTAAGGACAGCTATGAAGAGGATGAAGAATGGAAAGGCTCTTGGCCCAGATGGCATACCAGTGGAAGCATGGAGGAGTTTAGGTGAAATGGCAGCGGAGTTTTTAACCAGATTGTTTAAAAAATCTTGGAAAGTGAGAGGATGCCTGAGGAATGGAGACAAAAAAAAAAAAAAAAAAAGTGTTCTGGTACTGATTTTTAAGAATAAGGGTGACGTGCAGAGCTGTAGTAACTAGAGAGGGATTAAATTGATCAGTCACAGCATGAAGTTATGGGAAAGAGTAGTGGAAGCTAGGTTAAGAAGGGACGTGATGATTAGTGATCAGCAGTAATATTTCATGCTGGGAAAGAGCACTACAGATGCGATGTTTGCTCTGACAGCGTTGATGGAGAAGTACAGAGAATGTCAGAAGTTGCACTGTTTTTGTAGACTTAGAGAAAGCATATGACAGGGTGCCTAGAGGGGAGTTGTGGTATTGTATGAGGACGTCAGGAGTGTCAGAAAAGTATGTAAGAGTGGTACAGGATATGTACGAGGGTAGTGTGACACCGGTGAGGTCTGCTGTAGGAGTGACGGATGCGTTTAAGGTGGAGGTGGGGTTACATCAAGGATCAGCTCTGAGCCCTTTCTTATTTGCAATGGTGATGGACAGGTTGACAGACGAGATCATACAGGAGTCCCCGTAGACTATGATGTTTGCAGATGACATTGTGATCTGTAGTGAGAGTAGGGAACAGGTGGAGACGACCCTGGAGAGATGGAGATATGCTCTAGAGAGAAGCAGGATAGAGGAATGGTGAGGATGCAAGGAGTAGAGGTGGCAAAGGTGGATGAGTTTAAATACTTGGGTCAATAGTTCAGAGTAACGGTGAGTGTGGAAGCGAGGTGAAGAAGAGAGTACAGGCAGGATGGAGTGGGTGGAGAAGAGTGTCAGGAGTGATTTGTGACAGACTAGTACCTGTAAGAGTGAAAGGGAAGGTCTACAAGAGGGTAGCGAGACCAGCTATGTTATATGGGTTGGAGACAGTGGCACTGACAAAAAGGCAGGAGTTTGAGCAGGATGTGGCACAGTTAAAGATGTTAAGATTTGCACTGGGTGTGACAACGGTGGACAGGATTAGGAATAAGTACATTAGAGGGTCAGCCCAAGTTGGAAGGTTTGGAAACAAAGCCAGAGAGGCAAGATTACGTTGGTTTGGACATGTGCCGAGGAGGGATGCAGAGTATGTTGGGAAAAAGATGCTATGGATGAAGCTACCAGGTAACAGGAAAAGAGGAAGGCCTAAGATAAAGTTTATGGATGTGGTGAGGGAGGACATACAGGTGGTTGGTGAGAGCAAGATGCAGAGGACAGGAACAAATGGAAACTGGTGATCCGCTGTGGCGACCCATATATATTATATTATATTATATTATATTATATATTATATATTACATTATATATTATATATATTATATATATATATATATTACATTATATATTATATATTATATTATATATATATATATTATATGTATATATGTCTATATCCACAAAAAACAATAAACTCCCACAGAAAATATAAAACGACCACCAAAAGGAAGCAGCAGTTCAATCAGGATGAAGGCTTTTTCCAGCTAATAATCCAAACGTCAATGCCGAGTTAAAACTTCTTTATTTCAAAGAACAAAATGTGAGCGCTTTCGCAGAGATACTCTCTGCTTCTTCAGACATTACAAAATCAAGCAGTCATCGGTTATATAGCAAACATCAATCAAGCAATGATTCAATTAACCAAATTAGCTCAATCTTAAAATTACTACTTGGTAGTACTGTTGAAACAACCTGCTTCTATAAAAACCTAAAGAACACATTAGATACCAAAGTAACCTATATAACACTTAGCAAAAAGTGCACCAACTAAAACAAAAACATAAACTTTACAATGATACATAACTCTAAAATAAATATGTATAAAACCCTTAAAATATGAAACTTGAGCCCATCTACCGAAGGGCTCGGGCTTTAAGAACAGGCTTAATAGTAACACTTTCATTTAGACCCCTCCCCCTGTGTGCTGCTAGTCTAAAAATCCATTTTAACTCAGCCTGTTCTGTTAGATTAACAATATCACCCAGCCTAATGTTAGGATATTGTACATGCAATACTTGATAATAAAATACATGGTCAGATCCTTCTAAAAGTGTATGCTTAGCTAGCGCACTACAATCTTGCTTCCTTTCCAAACAATATACATGGTCTCTAATCCTTTCTCTTAATGATCTGTTGGTCTTGCCAACATAGTATTTGAAACATTTGCCACAGTGTGCAACATACACAATATTGCACATGTTCCTCAATTCCCATAGATAACCTGTATCCGGGTTCTTAAAGAAACGGGATTCATCTATAAATAAACACTGCGGACAACTACCACATTTCCTTGTGCCAAATGGCACAATAATTTTCCACCGACTATGGACAAGCGCCTATATTTCTATAGCAAAGATGTTGCTTTAAACATTTCATATTTTTATAAGTAAACAATGGTTGGTCTCCCACTAGATTTCTTGTTTTTTTTTTATCAACCAATAAAATATTCCAGCTAGCCACTATTGCTTGTTTAATCTTATCTGTGTTGCCACCGAATTGCCTGCCCTTTCACAATATTCCCAAATATGGATGGATTGTGCATGCTGTTCCTATGCAAAAAAGAAGCTCTACAACAAGCCTTCCTATAAACAGTGGTTTTAAACTCAGAACCCTCTTTATACACAGATACATCCAAGAAATCAATGCTTTCCCAAGAATGTGTTACAGTAAATCTAAGTAATGAACTACTGCTATTCAAGTTCATATGAAAGGACATGAGACTATCCACAGTGCCATGCCAAATGAAAAAAAGATCCACAAAACACCTATAAAACAGAATTTGGCCATTGCCTAGCAAATGGTTCCTTTCCCATGCCACCATGACCAAATTCGCATAGGTGTTGGCACAGCTAGTGCCCATCACTATCCCTTTCTTCTGTAAATAGCAACCTTCAAAGAAAAACGCATTGTTCTCCAAAACTGTTTCAAGTAATAGAGTAATAAAGTCTGCTTTAACAACGTCAACTAAACCACTGTCCAATAACAATTCCCTAACCATCTTAACTCCATTTTCATTAGGAATGCAAGTAAACAATGATTCTACATCCATTGTGACTAACAGATCTTGTGTTGAGTCAACATTCCTAGCAAAATCATATAAATCTGATAAAAAAAGTACAGTTTTGTACCTACCATAAATGTAGATGTTCGAGGATCCACATTGCTGCAGTCCTAACTATTGGGTAGTCCGCTGTCCAGTCGGCCCGAATACCAAAGTATATGGCTGACGTCGGTCAGGGCGCATTAGACTGACGTCAGTACGTCAGGGTACTAATGCGCATGACCGACGTCATATCCTCAGTCTTTTCTTGCCCCAGATGTCAGAAGACCCTGAAAAGATAAGGCCAAAACCAAAAACTCCCAACATATCTGCATCAAAATATATATATATATACAAAATATACACAATAAGCAGAATATAACCTCACCTACACAACCACCCCTAAACACAGAGGGGAAGGAGGGAGGGTAAATTGGACTGCAGCAATGTGGATCCTCGAACATCTACATTTATGGTAGGTACAAAACTGTACTATGTTCTTCATTCCACATTGCTGCAGTCCTAACTATTGGGTAGAATCCCAAAGCAGAGGTAAGGGAGGCTGGCAAATCATAAGGAAGCAGGAGCTGATAACATGCCTTGCAAAATAGCTGTGGCAAAACCAGCCCTAGACTTAGAGTAGAGAGGAAGGTGGTAATGCTTAGAGAAAGTATGCACCGAACTCCAAGTAGCTGCCTCCAAAATATCCTTAGTTGCCACCCCTTAAAAGCTGTTGAAGTGGCAGTAGCCCTAGTGGAATGAGGCCTAATCCCAGCTGGAATCTCCTTGCCATGATGGGAATAACAAAATGCAATGCAAAACCCAATCCACCTAGAAATAGTTTGTTTTGATACAGGCTTGCCCTGAGAACTCAAAGCAAAAGAAACAAACAACTGCTGAGACTGCCTAAAATCCTTAGTCCTGCTCAAATAATAACGCAATTGCCTGTGTACATCTAAAGTGTGCAAAATCTTTTCCCCTTTATTTTGGGGATCTGCATAAAAGTAGGCAAATGAATAGTTTGGTTTAAAGCCACACTAGAAACCACTTTAGGCATAAAGGAAGGATTAGTACGTAATGATACCCTATCCTTATGAAAAATCAGAAAAGGCTCAACCGCCATAAGGGCCTGTAACTCAGAAACCCTTCTTGCAGAAGTAATGGCCAACAAAAAAGCAGTCTTCCATGACAAGTATTTCAGTTCAGCAGTAGCTGCAGGCTCAAAAGGTTGTAGAGTAAGTTTCTCCAACACAAAATTGAGATCCCAAGCAGGAGTAGGAGCTCTACGTGGGGGTCTTATATTCTTTGCCCCTCTAAGAAATTGCTTGAACAAAGGATGTGAAAACAATGGTGGGTCACAATCATAGTGAGCTGAAATTGCTGCAGCATGAATCTTAATGGAAGAGAAAGACAAACCTTTGTCCAATAACTCAGTAAGATATTGAAGAGCCACACTCAAATTAGGCTCTGAAATCTCCAAATTCTTTGCTGCAGTCCAAAATAAAAATCTCTTCCATTTTTCTGCGTACACTTTCCTTGTACTAGGTCTTCTGGCTTCCATAATCACATTTAAAACTTGCTGAGGAAGTTGAGACCTGCTGTCTTTCAAAACAGAATATGCCAGGCTGTTAGATGAAGAGAGTGAAGCTTGACATTGAGCAGACGACCGTCCTTCTGGGACAACAGATGTGGAATCAAGGGTAAAGGCCATGGAGGCTTCTTTACCAGAGTCCTCAGTAATGGGTACCAGTGCTGCTGAGGCCAATCTGGAGCTATTAAAATCATCCTTGGCTTGTCCTGTCTGACCTTTAGAAGCACCTTTGGAAGAAGAGGCAGAGGTGGAAACGCATACACATGAAGATTTTTCCAACTGAAAGAAAGAGCATCCACTTTCCAAGCTGTGTGATGAAACCTCTTTGTGCAAAACTTTGGCAGCTGGTGGTTTAGTGGAGAAGCGAACAGATCTATGTCTGGAGTTCCCCAGGACACTCAACTTTTGAAATACATGAAGATCCAGTTTCCACTCGTGGGGATCCATGATTTGTCTGCTTAACACATCTGCTAAGGAGTTCTGTGCTCGGCAGAAACCTTGCCTGAAGAGTTAGTTGCAAGCTTAGCGCAGTCTCCCATAAAATCATTGCTTGCCTGCACAATGGGTAAGAATGTGTTCCCCTTGTTTGTTGATGTACCACATGACAGTTGTGTTGTCTGTTAGAATCAACACCTGCCCTGGAAGAAGTAACTCCTTGAAAGCCATTAATGCAAACTGGACTGCTAACATCTCCTTCATGTTGATATGTAGATGCTGTAGTCTGGCAGGCCACTTGTCTTGTATCCACTTGCCATTTAGATGAGCTCCCCAAGCAATGTCTGAGGCATCTGTCGTTAGAATCTGACTCGCCTCTGGCCGGGTCACAGAGAGTCCCTTGTTTAGGTGACATTCCTGAGCCCACCACAAAAATTCCTTTTGAATGCAAGGTATTATTTGAATGACAGTGTCCAAATCCTGGCAGTGCTGTGTCCATAGATTTTTGAGATACCATTGTAGCTTCCTCATATGCAGTTTGGCATTGGGAAGCACCAGAATACAAGATGCCATGAACCCTAAGGCTTGAAGGACTGTCCTTGCAGTCAGCCCGGACTGAAGAGATAGTTGATGGAAGTAACTGGAAAGATTCTTTTGTTTGTCCGGGGTTAAAAAGGCCATCTGGGCTGCTGTATTCAGTCTCACACCCAGAAAGCACATGTCTTGAGAGGGTACTAGACTGGACTTTATTTCGTTCACAGAATACCCTAGGCATCTTAGCACTGCTATGACATATTCCAAATGCTGTAGAAGGTCTTCCTTTTCTTGAGCCAGAATCAGGCAATCGTCCAAGTAAGGATAGATTTGAATTCCTTTTAGCCTGAAGTAAGCTATCACTGGAGCCAGAACCTTTGTGAATACTCTGGGCAGTAGATAAGCCAAAGGGCAATGCAGAGAACTGATAATGAGAATTTCCAGCTCGAAAACGCAGATACTTTCTGCAACTTAGTCTTATAGGCACATGAAGGTAAGCTTCCTTGAGATCTAAAGTTACCATCCAGTGATCCTTGCCCAGCAGAGGTAAAAGCTGTTGTAACGTCAACATTTTGAACTTGGGAATGTCCAGATAAGTGTTGAGGATAGATAAATCCAAAATTGGTCTCCACGTGTTCCCCTTCTTTGGTACTAGGAACAGGCGAGAATAAAATCCTAGGCCCCTTTCTGGCACAGGAACCGGCTGAATGGCCCCTATTTGGAGTAACTGAGAAATTTGCTTGTGAGCCTCTTGTCTTTGTAGAGGAGGAATGTCTGGCATGCCTTTGAAAGGAGGCAAGGTATGGAAATAAAACCTGTAACCGTGGTGAATGATATCCAGAACCCATTTGTCTTGGGTAATTAAATCCCAATTTTCTTTGAAAAGAGACAGTCTTCCTCCTAGAGGTGCCGCCAGGCGAGAAGGCACTGGCAGCTGAAAAGGCAGGTCATTGGGTCTGCTTACGAAAGGACTGACCCCTGCCCTCACCAGAAGTCCGAGCAGGTGAACTCCCTGTCCTAGGCCTAAAAGCACCTTGAGCTCTGCCCCTACCACGTCTAGACCTACCCCTAGACTGGGAATCATAAGCAGGATAAGTCCATCCCTTAGCAGGCCAATTTCTACTAAACTTGGAGGCTGCACCTGCAAAAATCCTTAACAGTTTGCATAGACTTAGCCTTGTCCTCCATCTTCTTTAAAACTGCTTCCACAGGCGAACCAAACAACACATCAGACTGTAAAGGAGCATCCAAAATCCTTGTCTTAACATGCTCAGCTAAGTTCTGATCTCTCAACCAGGCGTGCCTACGAAGAACAGAACCAGTGGCAGCCACCCTGGAGGAGGCCTGCACAGCATCAAAACCACATTGCAGGGAATGTTTACCCACTTGTTCAGACACATGAACTAAATCCTGCAACTCTTTACACTCAATACCTTCCACCAGAGCATCCACCTTAGATTTCAACTGTGAAAGAAGAAAATTCTGATATTTTAACATGTGAAACTGACAATTCAACGCCCTCATGGCTAAAGTGGAAGAAGTATACACTTTCTTTCCCCATCTATCCAAAGCCCTTGCCTCTTTATCAGGAGGGACAGGATTTTTAACAACTGAGGCCTTCACACCTTTAGGCCCCTGAGAGACAGTTTCGGGTCTGCCCTAGGACTCTTAAAAGATACTTATGAGCTTCAGGCACCCTATAATACCTATCCGGTTTAACTGGGGCAGGAGGCAAAGAATCTGATTCAGGAAGCCTCTGCAAAAACATCTTCCACCACATTCAAAACAGGAGGAATAGCTAAAGGCCTGTGCTGTGGTAAAAACAAGAATTCCCTAAGCCTTTTCCTGGAATCAGAGAAATCTTGACCTTCCCATTTAAAATGCTCCCTCATGGAATGCAGAGTCTCAGAAAATGAAAAATCCTCAGGAGGGGAAGCTGAAGGAGTAGAATCATCCACATCAGAATCAGAATAAGGAGGGTACTCCTGCAAGTCTTCAGCTGAAGACTCAGAAGCCTCCGAGCATTGCTCAAAACTCTCAAACTCAGATTCCACCCTAGGCCTCTTATCAGGAGGGGGCATAGAACCTCTTATCATAGTAATCAAATCCTCTGCCATTTTAAGCATATGTTTCTTAGGCAAAGACCCAGAAGTACTAGGAGAAACCCCCACTGAAGCAAAACTCGGCCTGCCCCTCAAAGAGGTCTTGGAAACAGAAGGGGAGGCTCTGACCACCTTAGGAAGAGAGGGAAGAACAGCCACCTGAGAAGCCCCCTCAACCTGGCCTACTTCCTGAGAGGATACATCCTGTAACAGTAAAGTCTCTCCCTGAGACTCCAAAGAAACACCTGGCAAAACCTCCGGCTCCACTGAGCCCTCTAAAGAACCGACGTCTGGGACTGTCGATTCCTCCACTCTAGGCTTTGCTGTTTTGTCCTTGCGTTTTTAGCCGAAGCCGGCGTCGGAGCATCCGACGGCATTTTATAATTACAACGCTTCCCAAACACTAACCTGGCACAATCTAACCTTCTCTTAATAGTGCGTTTGTTAAATCTAGCACAAGAGCGGCATCCAACAACGTCGTGCTCAGGCCCTAAACAAGGTATACACAAAGTATGGTAATCCCTATGAGGTATCTGTTTCCCACAAGAAATACAGTTATTCACTTTTTCTGACATCGGTTAAATACTGAGGCAAGAAAAAACCAAAATATTCCCCAACGGGGTACTTAGCCAACTTTGATTCGGTCTGAAACTCTGGCTTCAGAAACTTTCAGAACGCCAACCTGCACTCGCAAAATTGCTTCTGCATCGGACCATGCGGCAAAAAAGACTGAGGATATGACGTCGGTCATGCGCATTAGTACCCTGACGTACTGACGTCAGTCTAATGCGCCCTGACCGACGTCAGCCATATACTTTGGTATTCGGGCCGACTGGACAGCGGACTACCCAATAGTTAGGACTGCAGCAATGTGGAATGAAGAACATCTGTTCAGTGTCCCTTAATACATAGGTATACCTCTGAAGTACTTGTTTTAATTCAAAATCTAAATAAATAGACATTGGCTCAGTGAGCCAACCTGCTCCAGCTACAATGGGCCTAAAAGCAGGTTGCAAAGGATTCTTATGTATTTTGGGAAGCCCATACATTCTAGGTATTACTGGATGCTCAACCAAGAAATAATTACATAACTCATCATTCAACAGACCCAAACCTTTACATTCATGAAACATTCTATGCAGACTTATAGGAATATCTTGCACTAAGTCAGGAGAGACCCTGTTATAAGCATCAGTGTTCAACATTTTTGTCATGGTCTCTTTATAATACACACTATCCATGACCAACAATCGGGCCTCCTTTGTCAGCAGGTCGTATAGCAATGTTCATATTCTGTTTCAAATCATGCAGTGCTGACTTTCCTTCCGTTGTTAGATTACGGACATTAGTTCTTTGGAAGGTCTCAAAGCCTCCATACAAGTCATTTTCCACTGCTTTGACAAATAAATCAACATTTGCTGGAAGATGAGGCATAAAAGTACTTCTTTGTTTAAATGAATGAAATTCATTTGAGGAAACATCCCCAAACATTAACTTCAATGCCAAATTTCGAGCAAAGACCTTAACAGCTAAAATTGCATCACTTATATCAATATTAGCTGAAGGAATAAAACTAGTCCCTTTGTTCAACAAGTTAATCTCATGTCTTGATAACCTATACTTAGAAATATTCCATACTAGGCTGCCTGATTCCAGAGTTTTGTTAATGTACATACCTGCTGAACATGCGACGGCTCCCGCCGTTTCTGCACTCTTGGCTCGTCCATATCAAGCGACCTCTTCCTCCCTGTTCTTATTGGGAGGGGGACAGGTAATAGGCGCCTTTTCCACTGGTATTTTACACCTAACATCTAAATTAGGACGAAGCGAGCCTTCAGCTGACTCTTGTTGTTTAAGACCAGTCATGGATTCTACCGGTGTAGAATATACAGAAAGTGGTAGCGTTGGAGAACAAGGGTTGTCTTGAACATTCAAACCGTTCTCTGATGTTATTTTTTCAACCACTACTCGTCTTTGCCCCGCCTCTTCAGACCTAGGACTCGTGCGCTGTTCCTGTTCCACTCGCCTGTTTTCATTAGTTAAGGCAGATGTCGATCCTCTTTGCCAATGTCCCGGACCGCTCAGGGACTCTGAATGACTTCATGAGCTTGTGCATTGGACACACTAGTTACGTTGTTGTTTTTTGGCCAAACAAATACATTATTTCTACTAAAATTTTGTAGATCTCTTATCAACTTCTTTTTCTTGACTTCTAAAATATATACATATTATATATATATTTTTCTTGTACATATTTTACAGCTAAATGAGGTTTACGTGGACCAAAAGCATTGTTTTTATGAAAGTACGTGGACCAAAAGCATTGTTTTTATGAAAGTTCTTGGACACTGGATGATGCCGTGTGTCAAAAGTATGACAGTAGCATATTTGATTCATTATCGCTTACAGTAAAGCCATGCTGTGGGCACAGTCACCAAACGTTTACCAAAGCAAGTATCCTCTGCTTTTGCTTGGGCTTCTCCAGAAGATGGTAAATCAAAGAAAGGAAATGATCTGCTAGGCCAAAAAAGGGGGACTATGAGAAGTACTTTGGCCTTGTGCAATATGGCTATGTGAATAAATGTCATCAGGTACATTCCAAGATGGCGGCACACTACAGCAGCTTAATTTCAGCTCTCCCAATGTGAAAAAAGAAACTGATAAGATATGGACAAGTAATTCTGCCTGCTGTAGTACAATTCTGTTACTGTAAGCACACTGCTTGGGATGCCAGCATATAAGAAACTTACAAAGCCTGAAAGAAAATCAACTAGAAAAGGTGTAGAGAAAATATGTCTGGGAAGGAGAAAAAAAAAAAAAAAAAAAAAAAAAAAGAAGCTTTACACATCTATTCAAATGAACTGATAGAATAATCTTACAGGTCGAAATGCAGAAAATCACGAACAGCTGATACGGTCCCCCTTGACCAGAGATAGAGAGCCAGAAATTCCTTGGTGTAAAAACACAGATTTTATTCCAAAATTCTTCCAGTACACAAGAGCGAATAAGATATGGTTAAGCGCTTTCATCTGATAATGCCAGATTTCATCAGAACCCTTATTCACTGTAGCTACATAGTTTATAAAACATTTTGGCGCCCATTTTAATTAAATTGATTAATTGGGCACATCTAATTGTCATAGTGCAATTTCATTAAAAAACACTGTTAAAAAATATATATAAATAAATAAATTAATTTCGTAATCAATTATATGGGCACAATATTAAAAACATTTGTATATAAAAATACCATACATAAAGCATCTATTCCTAAATGTAATTTACTACTAAAGTGTTTAATGTTACAATTAACCTATACTTTTAAAATTGTACACCAAATGACTTATTAACTCGGTGTAGGACTTACAATGTGTACTAACAATGCCCACTAGGTGAATCATACCTACTTAATATGCTCTATACACTAGCAATAACACTAGCACAAAGGTACTGTGGCTATACGTATTTGTTCAGTATATGATAAACATTTCAAATGCATCCTACTGCACAACTAAAAAAGGCTTTAGGCTAATATGGTCATTAATTCCTGGAGGTGTAGTGGCATCCAGGCTTATTTGCCATTTGCTTTCAACCCATGCAAGGTATGTCTTCCAATTACCTCCTCTATCCCCCATTTCAACCTGGTCAATAATAGCAAATAAAAAAGTGTGGTCATGACCATTTTCAATAATATGCTTGCTCAACACATTCTTGGGGTCCCCTCGTTTTATATAGGTGCTCGTAAATTCTAGTCTTGAATTTCCTCTCAGTTTTCCCTATATAGTAAGCGGGGCACTTTGTACACGTAGCTATATAAACTATACGTTGCGTATTGCAATTCCCTTTTCTACATGTAACCAGTGATCTAGTAATATTGTTGATCCTTAGTCTAACATTAGTATTTATACTCTTACATTGGTTACACGAACCACATCGAGATGTACCTTTCTTATTTGCCACTTTTATTTTTCTTTTGTTTTGCTCTAGTATTCTCTTTAAATTATTACCCGTTTTGTATACAGTGTTTAATTGCATTCCAACTATATGTCCTGTAGATATAGATGAAGACAGCAACTCCCAATATTTCCTCAGTATTTCAATCACTATATTAGTGTAAGGATTAAACCTCAACACGCACACTTTCTTTTCGTTATCAAAATTCGCTATGGGCTTACTAATAAAGTTCCTTCCCAACAATGGTACATACTTGTTCCCCCATTGACTTTTAACAAAAGTTGTTACATTGTCTAACATATTTTTGGGGTAACCTCTATCTAAAAATAGGTTGTACAATGTTTCTAACCCACTAATCATACATTCTCTAGTGGATGACATCCTAGCTACACGAATGCTTTGTCCCTTAACCACATTGCGAAAAATGTGGGGAGGGTGACAACTACTATAATGTATGTAATAGTTAGAAAACGTGGGCTTCCTGTAAATTTGAGAGGCAAAACCAATCCCTGTATTACTAATCAAGGTGTCCAAATATGCTATTTCATTTTTATCATGTTGGTAAGTGAATCTCAAAAAGTCAGTAGTGTGGTCGAGATAATCTATAAACGATGGTATTTCCTTAATGGGTCCTGTCCAAATGCAGAAAAGGTTGGCCGAGTATGGGACTGCTCAAGCAGAGCAGTTTGAAAAAAAAAAAAAAAAAAAAAAAAAAAATGGTAGAGAACAGAGAATATAGAAAAAAATTGCTGCACCAGAGAAACTGGAACTAACAGACCATATTAATTTTATGAAAGCACAAATAAGTAACTGGACTGGCATTCCAAAGCTGGATTTGTTAATGAAAGGGCACACAGTATGTATGCTCCAAACCTGGCATCCAAGAACTGTATTAGTAAGGATGCACTCATACCAGCAGAAGGAGTTGATTCGGACAAAACTGTAGCAGAAGGGCAAAGCATTAAAAATTGGAGACAGTGGAGTGTTTAAAAAATGATTAGTCAATGTACACAAGACAAATGAGAAGGAAATTTATAATGCTTGAGATGCAGAAAAAGCACAGGAATTGACGAGAACCGAGAGGACCTTGGATTTGAACTGGAAACTAGGGGTTGGGAGATGGAGATGTTTAAAAAGACCACGACCAACACTGAAATTAGTGAATAAATACGAAACTAAAAAGCATCAATTCCATTATGAAATAGGACTTTACAAGAAAAAGTGGCAGAGAAAGACTGGATATTTGTTGACTTTGTTAAACTTGAACGGACAGTCATATACCCAACTTCATATCATTAATGTTTGGAAAGATGCTAAGAAAAGAAAGAAAAGAAAAAAAAAGAAAAGTAAAAATGTTTGTTCTTCACAGTATTTGTGCAAAACATTTCACAATATACATTGCATGTTATATACTGGAACATTTTCAATGATTGCTATAAGTGATGATACTAAAGTAAACAAGTACATTTTTTCTTTAGTGTTGATATAAAGGCATTACAGTGTAAAGAGAGAAGAAAGGCTGGAAGAAGTTAATATTGTAATCTTGAGCTACTGGGATGGAGGACGAGTGTAAAGTACACAGATTATAATATATGCAGAATTGAAAATGTTTTCTTTTACACTGCACTGGTGAATCGCTGGATTAATGCCCTTGGCTTAAGTTTGTGTAAACGAATGTTTTTATTTTTAAGTGAGAGACTGCAATGTAATGGCTTTCTTTAAGCAAATAAATGCTGAATGTCAATTGAGAAAAGATCTATTTTTACATTTCCACGGAAACAAGCTGGCTAAAGGTTAAGGCAATAAATTGGGAGTTCTGGACATTGCTTAATGAGAGAAATGTAAAATTAAAAGGTACAAGGGTAATCAGCTCAGTAAAAAAATAAAAAGTTTGAAATTATTGGAAGTGAATAAAAGCAGTTTTTCTGGTAGCTAATGAATGCATTTACTAGAACAGTGTATTATTTAAAGACAGACAGTGCACTTTTTATTAAGGCTAAAAGTTGGTTTTCTGAAAGCATACAAGTTGTTTTTTCACATACGAGAGGAGAATAAAGACAAGACGAGACAGCAATTAGTGTAAGAAAGAGCACAGGCTGTGCTTTAGCATAGTCAACCTTAATTTTAAGGTAATTAATGCATGTGAGAGCAACTGTTGATTTGGGACAATTGTTCCTACGAGGAGGGTTAATTATTATTTGAAGATGTACATTGTTGTTTTAAGTTAATAGGTATGGAGTTATTTTGGGGACATTTGGAGACCTTTAAGGGTTTGCATTAAAACAAAAGCCTGGTAAAATGTTACATAGATCCATATGTAGAGGACAAGAAAACAGCTGTATAAAGGATCAGCCTGCCAAAGATTAGTGGATGCATAGACATTTTAAAAACATGCTATATATCCACACACACAAAACAGGTGGGAATAATAACATCATAATAGCTACAATAAATGTATTTTCTAATGTGAATGGCCTCACAGATACTGACAAAACAGCAAGAGTACTTAATTATATTAAGAAATGTACAGTGCAAACTACAATGCTACAGGAGACACATCTGGAAAGAAGTGAGTATGTGACTGATAAAGAAATGATTTCAGGATGGTTATTCAGCAAACTATCAGGAACACGGGAAAAGGGGAGTACTTATGCTAATTGCTAGATGAGCGTCAACACTGATAGAAGAAAAAAAAAAGACTAATAGTAGATTTTGAGATAGTAAGGGGCTACTGGCAATGGAACAGAATTAAGCTGGCATGTATTTATATTCCACCTAAAATTGCTATTATGGAGCTTAAACTTTTGGGAGAAATAATCATCTTTCAGCAGGGAATATTACTTATAGGTGGGGACTGAAACTTGATTTGCAATAGCAAGGATGCATATGGGGACCTAGAAGGGAAAACATACCAAAATAGGGTGAATTTCTAAAGAAATTTATGAAAATATTTAATATGGAAGATGTTAATTCAGTAGTAGGAACTTGAAGAGAATTTTGGTATTCTTCCCCAAGATACAATAACTGGGCTACATTATACAGAGATTATATTTCTTAGGAAGACGTTAATTTAATGGAATACTTTGAAACAAATATAAGAATTATTTCAGATCATACACCAACAACAACCAAAATTAAAATGCAGGGTAATGAAGCAAAAATAATACAGTGGCCCTTCCCCACCTACCTTTTAAAAAGGGAGGAATTTAAATAATGGGTAATGGAAATTTGAGAGTTTTTATAGAAAACAATTTTTTTCAGAAGTTATAACTAGTGAGTGGGATAAAATAAAAGTGGAGTTTAAAAACGGGTTAGAAATAAAAGGGAGATATGGTTAAGAAGCAACAAGAATTAGGGGGGCTGACAAAGGCTGAAACACCGCAGAATAAGATGAATCTCAAAAAACAAGAGGTGCAACTGCAGACAGCTAAAGAGAAAATAAGGGAATATCTGAATAATATTGCATTAGTTTACAAAAATTACTCAACAGCAATTTTTTTTTTACTCTTTCAGCACAATGATTTAGGCAACAGGAAGTAGAAAGGATTGTTGCCAAACGTTGGGAGATAACATGAAAAATAACCACAGATCCTGTACAGATACAAGAGATATTTTGGAAATAGTATGAAAATATAAAGCAACGAACTTTAGAAATCAAGAAACAGCACAAATGGAAATATTTATGCAAGACTCAAGTATGCCAAGGTTAGAGGCAGATAAAACTCAACAATTAACAGTTGTGATAGAGGAGATAAAAATGGTGACATGAGAGGAGATAAAAATGGTGACATGTAATCAATCTGCAGGAAATTCTCCAGAAATAGATGGTATTCCTGTGGAGGAAAGTTATAAAAGATCCAGAAGGTTTTGTTTAACAGTATTTAAAAGGGGAAGCACCAGCATACTAGAAGAAAGATGTGGTGGATGTAACACCTAGACAGTAAAAGACCCATCAGATCCATGTTTTAAATTATAAATGATCAATTTATGTCTAATAGCTAAAAGAATGGCAAAGGTGTTGCCAAAATTGATAGATATGGATCAATGTGGTTTTATGGAGGGAAGGCAAACATGTGACATTAATAGAACAATTATGATCCAGCAGGAAAGCAGACTGCAAGAAAATACTGGTGTTATTGGTAGATCTTCATGCAGAGAAAGCATTCCTCAGAGTAAGCAGAAATTTTAGGAGTAGGACAATGGAAGCATTTGCATTCTCTGATACAATAACAAGGTTGATTAGAAGGGTATATGTAGGATTGGAAGCAAAAATTAAAGTGGGAGTGTACGCCTCTGACAAATTGTAACTGAACAGAGAAAACCAGGCAGGGTGTCCTCTTTCCCCTTTATTTGCTTTATCTTTAGAGCCACTGGCAAAGAAAATAGGAGACCCAGAAATTCAAGGATATAATCTGTATGGTAAATCAGGAAAAGTTATCTGTATTTGTAGACTATTACTTTGTACTTGATAAAACCATAAAATTGTTGTGGAACATTCTGAAACAGTTTCAAGACTTCTGGGCTATAAAACTAATGAAAACAAAACAAAGGATATAGCTGTAAACTATGTACACAAAAATTGGTTCAGCAATACCCATATTTATGGGAACATAAGTATTTAGGAGTATAGCCAAAAAGGATTCTGTTATGGCAGCTAAGGATGTGTGGGAAGAGACTAAACAAAAGATAATACAAAAACTGAGAAACTGGAAGCTTGTGTTTAGGAATATGGATAGCAAGATACAAGCAGTGAAAACGTTTTTAGTCCCTTTAATTTTACATACAGATTAGGCATATTTTTATCAACCAGACAAGTTGTGGACAGTAATAAAGAATTGAAGGATTTTATCTGGGTGGGAGGAGGACAAGGGTCAAGTGGGATACATTGTTCCTTCCAATAGAAGGAGGTGATTTAGAATTACCTGATTTGAAGTAATATTTTAGAGCTACACAATTAAGGCTGATAACACAAGCAGAAAGTGGAAAGGGATGACGATGAAGCAGGAGAGAAATTCAAGAAAGGAGAAAAGTGTAGGATTTTAAATACAGATACTTAAGGAGAATAAACAGCAGCCAAACAAATTATATTCATAAAGCAGCAGAAAATATTAAAAAAAACTAAGCCAACAAGAGAATGCAGAAAGGAGATACTGATGATATGGATGACTGCAATTAGGAGAACAGAGAATATGCAAGAAGGGGCTGGACTTTACTGGAGAAAACTGGCAAAGGAACAAAAGTACTGGCAGCAAACAGCTAGAGAGACAAAGGTAAGATAATGGGAAGAGACCAAGAAGACATTTAGACTACAAGCTAGAAACTGCTCTCCCTATCAGGGACTGATATCAAAGGGGAAGCCCAAGTGAAAGACCTGAACTGGTTGAATTTTTAGTTGAATATAGAGCAGAAGCTATGGGGAAAAAAAAAAAAAAAAAAAAATGAAAAATGATCCAGCCATCAGGATAACACTGTTTATTAGTACGCAAAGCTTTCGACCTTACTAGTTCTCTGTCAATGCTGCATTGACAATGAACTAGTAAGTTTGAAAGCTTCGTACTAATAAACAGGGTTATCCTGACAGCTAGATCCTTGTTTTTTTCATAATCTCCGTTTTTGGTCCGTTGGATCCACTTGGTCACTTTCTAAAGTTTTTTTTTTTTTTTTTTTGAACCTAGAACTGCTTCTAAAAATGGATAATTAGTAGGGCATATACAATATTGCACAACTACTACTACAGACATCAGAAGAGATTAGAAAAGCTTGGAAGATAGACTAGATAAGCAACTCACAAGGAAACAATGGGAGGACGTATATATGGCTATCAAACATGCAACAAAGTCTACAAGATATAGGATTTTTGCTTGGAAGTGTTTGCATAGATATTTTTATACCCCGAGCAGACTCCAAATAATTTTTACTTTGGTATTGTGTACTAAAATGGAGCAGTTTAACAAGAATTAGGTGATTTGTCTAAATTTATTGAGTAGGGGATATAGTAGACAACAGGTGGTTACATCAGTGGATGCAGTAAGGTCTGAGTGGAGGCAAGGGGCCAAACCTTGGTACAACAGGAAAGGTAGTAATGGAGACATGAATAGGAAAAGGGATGTTCATTGCAGACAAGGACAATTTATACTTGCATATGGTAAAGACATAAGGGGTGTTTGTGACATTATTAAGAAGAAGTGGGGAGTTCTGCGTATGGATCACAGAATAGCAGAGATGGTTGGAGAATGACCAAGCTTTACTTGTAGGCGGAATAAAAATTTAAAGGACATGCTATGTCATGAACCCAAGTTAGGTCTTGACAAGATGGTCAGGATAGAACGTCAAGGCACTTTTCCTTGCTGTCACTGTAAAGCATGTGACTATATCTATAAGGATAATTTATTTATACATCCCACAACAGGACAACATTATTTGAAGGGGTATGCAGACTGTAGAAGTATGAATCTTGTCTATATAGCTGTGTCAAATGTGCGATTCCTATTACGTTGGTAAAGCCAACTGTATGTTAAAAGAACAGGATTTTTGGACATTTGTATGAAATTAGACATTTGAACCTGCGTTATGCTTTAGCACAACATATTAGTGAAAAAGAAGGTCATTCGAGGTGGGGGATGTTGCTAATGAAACAGAATGCAATGAAGCGAAGTGGATAATAAAGTTAGGGGCTGATAGGAGCCCAGGTTTAAACACTGCTGTTCCTTTAAAACCTTTCCTAAGAAAAAGGAGGGTAAAATACTAGGATTGGATGGTATGGTACTTAAAACGCATGTTTTAACTGTTTCAATGTATCTGAGGAAGGGCCTGTCACCTGAAAGCGCTCATGTGCACTAAGTTTTATTGTACTTTGGATACTGCCTTGGTGTCTCTTCATACAAGTTTTATTGGGATACTTGGGTATATGGCAAATGTTGGAGGTGTGATGGGAAGAAAAAATATCTTCCCGGTAAGAAGTTCACAGACAAGATTCACTGCAGAGTAGTTTCTCAGAAATATTGGATGACCAAAAGGGTGTAATTAAGGATTTTTTTTGAGCTAGTATATAGGAACTGAATTGCTCAGACATAGTAAGGTCTTGTTGAGTTTAATTTTGGTGATGCCAAAAAAGCAATTACTAGAAATTCGTAGTTAACATTGTAACAGAGATAAAAAAATGGAAATGGGATCTTTAGAAAAGGGTAGACACAAATTACATTGACAAAACGGAAATTGTGGAAACAATACATGCATACATGCAGAATAGTGTTTTGGAGGAGTGAGGTTTTTAACTCGTGTTATTAGCAGTCAGCAACTCCGACAGTCTTCAAGGTAAATGGCATCCCTTAGGATGCAACTGGCAACTATAAAATTGTTCATGTGGATGGCCTACTGGCAAACACAGATGATTTTTGGATAAAAAAGAAGTTAAGGTCAAGCTTCCAACCCATACCCACTTGCTGATGTAACATGCAACTGTCATACTGAGAGTGGATGGCAAACACTCCCCAAGGAAGGGAGTCATGAAAGGCAGGTAATGTGGATAGTGCTGCTTAATCTCCATACCAACTGATGTGGAGGCTGGACTCGTGAGATCAAGCTCCCCAACATCCTAGAGCAGATGCATTCTTAGTGAACACATAAGCTGGTTTCTTACTAGATAATTATTTATTTCCAGTTTTCCACTCAAATCCACCCACATAGCATACACATTAGCAACTCATGTTGAAATCTAAGTTTGTAACATTATCACAAATAATTCTGCACATTAAAATGCTTTCATATTCTAACCTTGTATTACACTGTATCCACTTTCTCATTATCTTCCTCTCAACTAAACTCACGCCCACCAAAATTTCCTTCCTCTGCCAAATTAGCTACTTTAATTTAATAACTCAATAAGCTATTCCATTATCCTTACCATTCTTACTATACTTATTCTACCTACATTGTTATAAATTATTCTACATAATTTACTGTTAATACAGGCAATTTCAAGATGCTACTGCTCCGTTTACACACACACACAATACTCGCAGAAGGGCTAGCCACCCAGAGTTCTGAAGTAGCTTAGAGCCTGTTGTTCAAATACTACATACCTTGGTTCTCTGCAGTCTTTGTCAGGCTGCTGCTAATACTGCTACACTACATACATGTATTGGTTGAACATCCTGGGGCTGAGGAACTGGAAAAGGTAAAGATTTGTTCCTACCCAGAAGTGCAAGTAACTCCTGGGCAATCTTTATATGAACACAGGTATCTGAGGTCTACAGAGTGCACGCAAGCTCCTTCTTATAAGTAGTGAAGGTCTGACTGCACTATGATCATTCAAAATCTCAGGATAAAGGTGCTCAGGCCACTGTGATCCAGTAGTGGGGCTATTTTAAAAATAGCTGAAATATTAAAATCCTTTTCTGGTCTAGTATATTGAAAACACAATAAGCCTTTTTTTTGACTTGGTAGAACCTCTTAAATGGCTCTCTAATGTAAGAGCTTGCAGACTTCCCTGATTGCTGCATTTCCTCTGATGGGGTGGGATGTCAGGCAAAGGGTAATGTGTGTGTGTGGGGGGGGGGGAAGAGTCTATAAAAGGAATTGCATACTCTCTGGATATGATGCCCGTATCCATCTGACTTTTGGCAATACTGATCCAACCTGATCAAGGCACAGGGGATCTCTTGTTTTCCAGAGTGGTAGAGGTAAGCAAGATCTCAGGTCTGTTACGGTCCACTAGTGAATGGAAAGCAGCCTCCTGGGGGAACACACAGAACCTAAATCTCTGAGACGGACTCTTCTGGAAATTGCTCTGCTTACTGGGTTTTGTCCCAGCTGCTTAGGTTCTGGTCGTATGCTACACTGAAACCATTAAGTAGCACTGGTTCCTGTGCAGCTGCCAGAGAAGGTATGCTGTTGAGGGTAGTTGCTGACACCCATAGCCATTGGGGAATTTAAGAAACTCCACAAAAGTGTATATACTAAAAGGTTTTCAAATTCTCAATGGATTGTTATTTTCTAACATGCATAATGTCACTGCAGACAGCACAAGATGGCAAATTAAAAATTACAAAGGGCCTCAAAGGATATCATCTGTTTTGGCCATAACAGAGGGTTAAATCTGTGCAAGTCTTAAAATGGCAACCCAGCCCACAAATAAGTGTGTCAGAGTAAGCAGGTAAGCCTTGACACACTCACAGACAGACTACTTCCACTATATATATATATATATATATATATATATATATATATATATATATATATATATATATATATAATCTGTGTGTGTGTTAACATTCGTCCCACACAAGACAAAAGTACGGTTTTGTACCTACCATAAATGTAGATGTTCGAGGATCTCCATTGCTGCAGTCCTGACTAGTGGGTACTCCGCTGCCCTCCATCGGCCCGAATACCAAAGGGCTAGATATGGCGTCGGTCATGGCGCTCGAGACTGACGTGGTGTCAGTATAAATGCGCATGACCGACACCATAACTTTAGTCTTTCTTGCCTCAGATGTCAGAATGCTAAAAAAAGAACACCACCCAAAAACCCCAATCTAAAAAGAAAAGGGGGAAGGAGGGAGGGAAAATTGGACTGCAGCAATGGAGATCCTCGAACATCTACATTTATGGTAGGTACAAAACCGTACTATGTTCGTAGTCTCCCATTGCTGCAGTCCTGACTAGTGGGTAGAATCCCAGAGCAACGGAAAAAACAAAAAGGGAGGTCGGACAACTAAATATCCTGAGGAGCTGCAGACATGCCCTGTAAGACTGCAGTGGCAAACCCAGCCCTAGACTTAGAATAAAGAGGCAAATGATAATGCTTTGTAAAGGTATGTACAGAACTCCAGGTAGCTGCCTCTAGAATGTCTTTAGTAGCTACCCCTCTTAAAAAAGCAGTAGATGTGGCCGTAGCCCTAGTAGAATGAGGCCTGATCCCAACTGGAACTTCTTCACCATGATGAGAATAACAAAAAGCAATACAATGGCCAATCCACTTGGAAATAGTTTGTTTCGAGACAGCTTTTCCACGGGAAGTCACAGCAAACGAAACAAACAACTGATGAGAACTTCTGAACTCTTTGGTCCTGAACAAATAATATCGTAACTGCCTATGTACATCCAAAGAATGCAAAACTTTTTCCCCTTCAGTTTGGGGGTTAGCATAAAAAGTAGGCAAATGTATAGACTGGTTCAATGCCACATTAGAAACCACTTTAGGCAGAAAAGTAGGATTAGTACGCAAGGAAACTCTGTCCCTGTGAAAAATCAGAAAAGGTTCCACTGCCATGAGAGCCTGTAATTCAGATACCCTTCTAGCAGAAGTAACAGCCAACAAAAAAGCAGTCTTCCAAGACAACAACTTCAAGTCAGCCATAGCTGCAGGTTCAAAAGGAGGCAGAGTCAGCTTCTCCAAAACAAAATTAAGATCCCAAGTAGGAGTAGGAGCCCTCCGTGGGGGTCTTATATTCTTTGCCCCTCTAAGAAACTGTTTAAGCAATGGATGTGAAAATAAAGGAGGGTCACCATCATAGTGAGCAGAAATAGCTGCAGCATGCACTTTAATAGAAGAGAAAGACAAACCCTTGTCCAATAACATAGTCAAATATTGCAATGTACAACTCAAATCAGGCAATGTGACATCAAAGCCCTTAGCTGAACTCCAAAGAAAAAATCTCTTCCATTTATCAGCATAAACTTTTCGAGTACTAGGACGCCTGGCTTCCAAAAGAACATCCAAAACTTGTTGAGGGAGCTGAAGGCCCTCATTCTCTAAAACTGAATGTGCCAGGCTGTCAGGTGTAGGGATCGCACCCTGACATTGAGAAAATGATTGTTTTCTTGAGACAATAAGTGAGGAATCCGTGGTAATGGCCAAGGGGCCCCCTGAATTAAACTCCTCAACAGAGGGTACCAATGCTGGCGAGGCCAATCCGGTGCTATAAGGATCATGCACGGTTTGTCCCTCCTGACTTTCAACAGGACTTTTGGAAGAAGAGGCAGAGGAGGAAAGGCATACACGTGAAGGTTGCTCCAACTGAAGGATAGTGCATCTATTTTCCAGGCTTTCGGATGAAACAGCCTTGTGCAAAACAGAGGTAGTTGGAAATTCAGAGGAGAAGCGAACAGATCTATGTCTGGAGTTCCCCAAGCCATGGTCAACTGACGAAACACCTGAGGATCCAATTTCCATTCGTGAGGATCCACCATTTGTCTGCTCAGAACATCTGCTAACGAATTTTGTTCCCCTGGCAGAAACTGTGCTCGAAGAGTGATGTGCAGATCCAAAGCAGTTTCCCATAACAGCATTGCTTGTCTGCAAAGAGGGTAAGAATGAGTTCCCCCCTGCTTGTTGATGTACCACATGACAGTTGTGTTGTCTGTTCGAATCAACACTAGTCCCGGGTGAAGCAGATCCTTGAATGCTTTTAAGGCAAATTGAACTGCCAGCATCTCCTTCATATTGATATGCAAGTGAAGCAACTCCGGGGGCCAAAGGTCTTGAATCCATTTTCCTTTGAAATGAGCACCCCAGGCTGACTCCGAGGCGTCTGTCATTAATATCTGACTTGCCTCTGGTTGGGTCACAGAGAGTCCCTTGTTTAGGTGACATTCCTGAGCCCACCACACAAATTCCTTCTGGATGCAAGGAAGAATCCGAATGACAGTGTCCAAATCGTGGCTGTGTTGAGTCCAAACGCTTTTGAGATACCATTGTAGCTTCCTCATATGCAGTTTGGCATTGGGAAGTACTAGAATGCAAGATGCCATGAACCCCAAGGCTTGAAGGACTGTCCTTGCAGTCAGCCTGGACAGGACTGATAGCTGTAGGAAGTACTGGTGAAGATTTCTTTGTTTGTCCGGGGTAAGAAATGCCATCTGAGTCGCTGTATTCAGACTCACACCCAGAAAACACATCTCTCGTGAGGGTACTAGACTGGACTTTATTTCGTTCACAGAATACCCCAGGCATCTGAAAACTGTCATCACACACTGCAGATGTCGAAGTAGTGCGTGCTTGTCTTGAGCCAGTATCAAACAATCGTCCAGATAAGGATAAATCTGAATTCCCGTAGTCTGAGAAAAGCTATTACTGGAGCCAGGACTTTCGTGAATACCCTGGGCAGTAGACAAGCCAAAGGGCAATGCAGAGAACTGATAATGCAAATTCCCAGTCCGAAACCTCAGGAATTTCCTGCAACTGGGCCTGATAGGAATGTGGAGATAGGCCTCCTTGAGATCCAAAGTCACCATCCAGTGATCCCTGCCCAGCATAGGCAACAGCTGTTGCAGTGTTAACATCTTGAATTTCGGAATTTCTAGAAAGGTGTTCAGAATGGATAAATCCAGAATGGGCCTCCAAGTATTGCCCTTCTTTGGCACCAAGAAAAGACGGGAATAAAACCCTGTGCCCCTTTCCGCAGAAGGAACTTCCTGTACTGCTCCCAACTGGAGCAGAGAAGAAACCTGTGCTTCCAATTTTTGCTGATGAGGCACATCCGGCATACCGTTGAAAGGCGGGAAAGTGTGAAAATAAAATTTGTAGCCTCGAGTTACAATGTCCAACACCCATTTGTCCTGGGTAACCAAATGCCAATTCCCGCTGAAAAGTCCCAGTTTTCCGCCCAGAGGAGCTGCCAGCAAAGCAGAGTCCGGCAGCCGAAGACACAGGTCATTGGGTCTGCTTCCGAAAGGACTGACCCTTGCCCTCTCCAGCAGAAGGGGTAGAGGAACTGAAAGACCTAGAAGTAACAGGGCCCTGAAAGGAAGCCCTACCTCTACCATGCCTCGACTTGCCCCTAGAATGAAAATCCGAAGAGGGAAAAGACCATCCCTTAGCAGGCCAATTCCTATTGAACTTAGGAGGCTGAACCTGTAAAAATTCCTTAACTGTCTGCATAGATTTAGCTTTTTCCTCCATTTTTTTCAAAACTAATTCCACAGGAGGGCCAAAAGAACATCAGACTGCAAAGGAGCATCCATAATACGAGCTTTAACATGCTCCGACAAGGACTGACCTTTAAGCCAGGCATGTCTGCGAACAACGGAACTAGTAGCAGCCACCCTGGAAGAAGCTTGTAAAGCATCAAAACCACACTGCAGAGAATGCTTCCCAACCTGGTCTGAAGCATGCACTAAATCCTGAAGCTCCTTACAGTCAATACCTTCAGCTAAAGCATCCACTTTACATTTCAATTGACTTAACAAAAAATTCTGATACTTGAGCATATGAAACTGACAATTCAAAGCCCTCATAGCCAAAGTAGAAGAGGTATACAGTTTTTTACTGACATCCGACAATACTGAGACAAGAAAAAGACAAAAAAGAAAATGTCCCCAATGGGGTACTTAGCCCAACTTGGTCTCCGGTCTGAAACTCGAAAACCGACAATTCCAGAACGCCGAACGGCACTTGCAAATTCTGCTTCTGCTCAGGACCATGCGGCAAGAAAGACTGAAGTTATGGTGTCGGTCATGCGCATTTATACTGACACCACGTCAGTCTCGAGCGCCATGACCGACGCCATATCTAGCCCTTTGGTATTCGGGCCGATGGAGGGCAGCGGAGTACCCACTAGTCAGGACTGCAGCAATGGGAGACGACGAACATCACACAAATGTTAGATGAAAAAGGGAAACCGGTCCAGACAGTAACCATAACAGTATACCATGACTCTGGACTCTGATGAAGCACGTGTGTCAATTCACTTTCGTAGTAGCCACATCAAACAGAACTTTCCACATATAAAACAATGTGGAAGGAAATAATGTTTGCCCCCAAGTATCAATATGCAATCACAAAATAAACTTGCGTATAAAAAGTAAAACAGTGTAAAGAATGCTGCACAGAAGAGATGAGAAATTGCAATTTGATATTAGTACATTCTGTCACATAAAAATAATGTCTCCTATGGATATCGAAAACAGTAAAGCTCAAAACATTACTATAAACAAACCTGTATCACTGGGCCCGCTGCGGTTCGACTCAATATTGCCATTTGTCCTGCATATATGCGATTAGCACCATACTCTCCTGCATGGTCCACCCTGATAATTCGGTCTAAGACAGCTTTATTCACACCCACGGCCGGCCATAGGCTAACTAGACGACTGCCTAGGGCGCCGTACAGGCCGGCCTCAAAAGGACGCAATTCACGGACCGGAGCTCTGTTGTGACAACCCCTAACCAGGAAAAGACGAACAGACAACAACAACATATCTTTTTTTTTTTTTTTTTTTTTTAATTTCACCACCGCCCTAAAAACTACAATTGCGCCCTCCCCGGCCTCAAAAGGGCGCAATTTACAGAGCGGAGGTCTGCTGTGACGATTCCTAACCGGGAAAAGCCGAACAATATTATTTTATTTATTTATTTTATTTCACCGCCGAGAGGCTAGCTAGCGTAGCAACAATTGCGCACGTCCTTTAACTCATTACCTCCCCCTGCATGATATGCATGCTGAAGGTGATGTGAGTGGCCGCTCTTATTGAGCATTATTTAGACGAGCCTATCATCTTCCAAGTAACTAAAACATAACTAGAAGAGTTCAAAGACCACATATTCACTAAGAGAAGTATACAAGAAGCTTGTGAACAGAATTAATGTAACATGCATCATATCTGTATTTTCACACACCAGACAGTGGAATGTGTGGATTGGAAGATAAACACCTCTACACAAAATATGTATTTTTAATAAAGAAAACCCTTTTCTTGAGAAGCATAGCACTCTGTCTCCCTACTACGATGTGAATTGATGGGATTCACCCCCTAGCCACCTCTTCAGCAAATAAGGATACCATCTGATCCATTGCAATTTGTTACTCTGGAAAGCAGTGTTTTTCCACCCATTTACTGGTTAGCGAACGCGTTTTAGACCTGTACCACCATGACAGAACTTAGCCAACTAACCCGTTTTTATGGTTCTTGCTGATGTAAGAAATGTTTTTCCTACTAGCTTGTCAAACAGGTGGTTAAGCTAGTCCATGGGCCATTTTCTGCTGTGACCCTGGCCTTTTGGTGCAAATGACATACAACAATCATAAAACCACACAGTCAGAAAAAAGGTGCAAAGGCAAAATGATACAATGGGAACATTGTTATATTTGGAGAGCGAAAAAATGAAACATTGGGAAAAAAAAGACACTGGCAAAAGAGATGTCACTGTCAAACACCAAAAAAATCTGGTTAAGGAAAATAGAATACTGAAGACCAAAAATTAGCAAAGATTAAACTTGACAAAGGCAACAGAAACACTGGTGTATAAACTGAAGTTAGTGAACAGCTGCAAAAAAAAAAAAAAAAACGCATCAGAAAAGAAACAATGCAAGTTAGAAATAAATGGGAAAATATACACAAGTGAAGTAAACAAGGCTGTGACAGCATAACCTACCTAGAGATGATCTAAATTTAACAGAAGTATACAGTGCATTCACACAAGATATTCTTATACCATTCGTTTATACACTTTACTAGGTATATACATCTATGAAGTTACAGTATGTCCATTGAGAATATGTAACATATAACAGTAAAATGACCAGCTAGTTTGGTTTGAAATAATCAAATATTCCTGTTCCTTTCTTATTCCCACTAGAAGATGATTCCGAACAGCTGGTAAAATTTTTAGTAAAGGCTTTACATTAGAAAGCAAACAAACGTAGAGCTCTTAAGGGATAGGACACTTTGGTTTAGACATCCAAGTCAAACCCATATTATGAAAATAGGTCCTTGATTTGATTTAATAAAGTGATTACGAAAATAAGTCCTTCATTTGATTTAATAAAGTGATTTTAATATATTAAACAAGTAGTAAAAATAATTAATCACATCTCCCTCTTTTTTCATATTTGATTAGGTGTAGAAAGAGAATTTATTGAATGTATGTATTAACTTCAAGCCACTGGGGATGCACAAGCCAGTGCATTTCTTTGTGCCGGTCCCAAGCCTGGATATATGGGGAGGGTTGTGTCAGGAAAGGCATCTGGCGTAAAACTTCGCCAAATAATTTCATGTGGACACCAGTAAATATTTCCATACCAGATCGGTCGAGGCCCGGGTTAACAACGACCGCCACCAGTACTGTTAGCCAACAGGGTGCTGGCGGAAATTGGGCTACTGCTGGCCGAAGGAGCAGAAGAGGCGGAAGGCATGGCTGAAGGCAGGAAGAGAGGAAAAAGGCTAGGACTGTGGTAGTGAGGGTCGGAACTTTGAATGTTGGCAGTATGACTGGTATAGGGAGAGAGCTAGCTGATATGATGGACAGAAGGAAGGTTGGTATATTGTGTGGGCAAGAGACCAGATGGAAGGGGAGTAAGGCTAGGTGTATTGGAGGTGGGTTCAAATTGTTTTACCATGGTGTGGATGGCAGGAGAAATGGCGTAGGAGTTATTCTGAAGGAACAGTATTCTAAGAGTGTTTTGGAGGTAAAAAGTATCAGATAGAGTGATGTTTATGAAGCTGGAAATGGATGGTGTAATGATGAATGTTGTTAGTGCATATGCTCCACAAGTTTGGTGTGCTATGGATGAGAAAGACAAATTTTGGAGTGAATTGGATGAAGTGGTGATGACTGTACCCAAGGGTGAGAGAGTGGTAATTGGAGCAGATTTCAATGGGCATGTTGGTGAAGGGACTAGAGGGGATGAGGAAGTGATGGGTAGGTATGGTGTTAAACAAAGGAATGCAGAAGGTCAGATGGTAGTGGATTTTGCAAAAAGGATGGACGTGGCTGTGGTGAATACGTATTTTAACAAGAGGGAGGAGCATAGGGTGACATACAAGAGTGGAGGAAGATGCACACAGGTGGATTATATCTTATGTAGGAGGGCCAATTTGAAGGAGATTGGAGACTGTAAAGTGGTGACCGGGGAAAGTGTAGTTAGGCAGCATAGGATGGTGGTTTGTAGGATGACGTTGATGATCAAGAAGAGGAGGAGGAGTGTGAGGGCAGCACCAAGGAACACATGGTGGAAATTAAAAAAGGGTAATTGTGAGGTGGAGTTCAGGGATGAGTTAAGACAGGCACTGTGTGGCAGTGAAGAGTTACCAAATAGCTAGGTAACTACAGCAGAGCTAGTAAGGGAGACGGCTAGAAAGGTGCTTGGTATGACATCTGGACAGAGGAAGGATGACAAGGAGACATGGTGGTGGAATGAGGAAGTACAGGAGAGCATACAGAGAAAGAGGTTGGCAAAGAAGAAGTGGGATTGTCAGAGAGATGAAGAAAGTAGACAGGAGTATAAGGAGATGAGGTGCATGGCAAAGAGAGAGGTGGTGAAGGCTAAGGATAAGGCATATGAAGAGTTGTATGAAAGGTTGGATACTAAGGAGGGAGAAAAGGACCTGTACCGAGTGTCTAGACAGAGGGACTGAGCTAGGAAAGATGTGCAGCGGGTAAAGGTGATAAAAGATAATGAAGGAAACATATTCACAAGCGAGGAGAGAGTGTTGAGGAGATGGAAAGATTACTTTGAGGGGTTGATGAATGAAGAGAATGAGAGAGAGAGAAGGTTGGATGATGTAGGTATAGTGAATCATAAAGTACAATGGATTAGCAAGGAGGAAGTAAGGATAGCTATGAAGAGGATGAAGAATGGAAAGGCTGTTGGCCCAGATGACATACCAGTGGAAGCATGGAGGTGTTTAGGTGAAATGGCAGTGGAGTTTTTAACCAGATTGTTTAAAAAAATCTTGGAAAGTGAGAGGATGCCTGAGGAAGGGAGAAAAAAAAAGTGTTCTGGTACTGATTTTTAAGAATAAGGGTGATGTGCAGAGCTGTAGTAACTACAGAGGGATTCAATTGATCAGTCACAGCATGAAGTTATGGAAAAGAGTAGTGGAAGCTAGGTTAAGAAGGGACATGATGATTAGTGATCAGCAGTACGGTTTCATGCCGGGAAAGAGCACTACAGATGCAATGTTTGCTCTGACAGTGTTGATGGAGAAGTACAGAGAATGTCAGGAGTTGCATTGTGTTTTTGTAGACTTAGAGAAAGCATATGACAGGGTGCCTAGAGAGGAGTTGTGGTATTGTATGAGGACATCAGGAGTGTCAGAAAAGTATGTAAGAGTGGTACAGGATATGTACGAGGGTAGTGTGACACCGGTGAGGTCTGCTGTGGGAGTGACGGATGCGTTTAAGGTGGAGGTGGGGTTACATCAAGGATCAGCTCTGAGCCCTTTCTTATTTGCAATGGTGAAGGACAGGTTGACAGACGAGATCAGGCAGGAGTCCCCGTAGACTATAATGTTTGCAGATGACATTGTGATCTGTAGTGAGAGTAGGGAACAGGTGGAGGAGACCCTGGAGAGATGGAGATATGCTCTAGAGAGAAGAGGAATGAAGGTCAGCAGGAGTAAGACAGAATATGTGTGTGTGAATGAGAGGGAGGATAGAGGAATGGTGAGGATGCAAGGAATAGAGGTGTCAAAGGTGGATGAGTTTAAATACTTGGGGTCAATAGTTCAGAGTAACAGTGAGTGTGGAAGCGAGGTGAAGAAGAGAGTACAGGCAGGATGGAGTGGGTGGAGAAGAGTGTCAGGAGTGATTTGTGACAGACTAGTACATGTACGAGTGACAGGGAAGGTCTACAAGAGGGTAGTGAGACCAGCTATGTTATATGGGTTGGAGACAGTGGCATTGACAAAAAGGCAGGAGTTTGAGCTGGATGTGGCACAGTTAAAGATGTTACCTTTGGCAGCAACATGGTGGAAGCGTTCATTGAGTGCAGGATAATAGTAAATGCTTTATGATTTGCTCATTCGAAAAAAAATCCACCGGATAGTACACAATCGAAGGGAACAAAAACGCAGTTCCGTCAAACAGACAAGAACACTACATGAGACACGCATAAATAGAACGGTGACAGTTACATGAGGTACCACACGACTTACACAATCGTTTCTCCAGTACCGAGTGAGTCGGGATTTGCAGTAAAGCGTTCTGTTCGCCCGCAGCAAGCTCCTCCCAAGCCCGGCCCCACAGTACAGGTAGTAAGGCATCGAAGGTGAAAACGCAGAACCCTAGTCAAACGTACTGTCCTGTAATCTCCCCCGACCTCCCTCTCAATATCGCGCTAAGGAAGAAAGCGATACCTAAAGTGTAGAACAGCTCAGAACTAAACTATCTACCAACAGCCCAGAACTATACTATCTACCAAACACTTTCATCTACAAGGTACTGTCCTGTAATCTCCCCCGACCTCCCTCTCAATATCGCGCTAAGGAAGAAAGCGATACCTAAAGTGTAGAACAGCTCAGAACTAAACTATCTACCAACAGCCCAGAACTATACTACCAAACACTTTCATCTACAAGGTCAATATCCTACTAAATGAAAGCTACTAATGTATTTTACATTGTAAAGACCTCCCTCTCAATATCGCGCTAAGGAAGAAAGCGATACCTAAAGTGTAGAACAGCTCAGAACTAAACTATCTACCAACAGCCCAGAACTATACTACCAAACACTTTCATCTACAAGGTCAATATCCTACTAAATGAAAGCTACTAATGTATTTTACATTGTAAAGTATCCCCTAAACTAGCTTGCGAACTGGGTTTCACACACAGCAGTAAGACGCAAACAACAGTATCTTCTCCTCACTTACTTGGAAAATTAGTGTGAATTCTGAGTAAAAACAGAGGAGCTAGTCCCAAACTATAAGCAAAAGTGCAGCTACTATTATGCTTCACTTGTAGAGCCCTGTAGCAAGGAAAAAACATCTACTAGTGTATTACCTGGACTTGCTCTGTGTGGAGTGGGATTAACCCCACCCCTGCCTATGACGAATCAGGTATCATAACTCCCTAAGAGCCCGCCATTTTAGTCATTTACTGCTGTGTTGCAATCTAAGTTTGTAGGCATCTCAGGGTATGTAACATCACATAAAACCAATGTATTTATAATTATAAATTACAGCGCATCCTAAAGTGTAATTCTAACAGATGGTTCAGTTATAAATGTGATCTAAGTGTAGCTCTTACAGCTACGACCACACTGTAGAATAATTTAGCTCACAAACTGTATTCAGCGTCTCGCTACCTTCTCACGCAGTTACTCACTCAGAGGTAGCGTGTACCCACTAGTAGCGTTACCTGCTAGGTAAAAGGCGCTCTGTGAATTGTTTGTTTTTGACTACTTTAAACAGTTATATTTGAATTACTATGTTAAATTGAAAGAGGACACTATCAGCGACTGCTGTGTTTAAGGACATTGATGTGTTTCAGTATTAGGAATAACTAAGCAAAAATAGCGAAGTGTCCTTTGTAACCAAACTGCTCAATTATTAGCGACTGGTCTTTTCAGGGCAATAATGAAGTCTAAAATGTGTTGCATTTATCCTGAATGATAGAGTGAGTCAACTCGCAAAACGATTGTGTTTGTTCCATTAACCTGTTGGCTCAGCTTGCTAACAGATCTTTATATACTTGTTGGATTGCAATTAAGTTTAAAAGGGAGTTCAATCCCCTGCTCTAGGCTCTGTTACATACAAACTGCATTGAAACCTGTACCCTAACTCTACTTTATAGCTTTGCAATTAATAACTCTAAAAGCAAGCTGAATGTTTTTCTTTTTATTTGTTCAGGTACTGTCCTGTAATCTCCCCCGACCTCCCTCTCAATATCGCGCTAAGGAAGAAAGCGATACCTAAAGTGTAGAACAGCTCCGAACTAAACTATCTACCAACAGCCCAGAACTATACTATCTACCAAACACTTTCATCTACAAGGTCAATATCCTACTAAAATGAAAGCTACTAATGTATTTTACATTGTAAAGTATCCCCTAAACTAGCTTGTGAACTGGGTTTCACACACAGCAGTAAGACGCAAACAACAGTATCTTCTCCTCACTTACTTGGAAAATTAGTGTGAATTCTGAGTAAAACAGAGGAGCTAGTCCCAAACTATAAGCAAAAGTGCAGCTACTATTATGCTTCACTTGTAGAGCCCTGTAGCAAGGAAAAACATCTACTAGTGTATTACCTGGACTTGCTCTGTGTGGAGTGGGATTAACCCCACCCCTGCCTATGACGAATGCGAGGTATCATAACTCCCTAAGAGCCCGTCATTTTAGTCATTTACTGCTGTGTTGCAATCTAAGTTTGTAGGCGCATCTCAGGGTATGTAACATCACATAAAACCAATGTATTTATAATTATAAATTACAGCGCATCCTAAAGTGTAATTCTAACAGATGGTTCAGTTATAAATGTGATCTAAGTGTAGCTCTTACAGCTACGACCACACTGTAGAATAATTTAGCTCACAAACTGTATTCAGCGTCTGCTACCTTCTCACGAGTTACTCACTCAGAGGTAGCGTGTACCCACTAGTAGCGTTACCTGCTAGGTAAAAGGCTCTGTGAATTGTTTGTTTTGACTACTTTAAACAGTTATATTTGAATTACTATGTTAAATTGAAAGAGGACACTATCAGCGACTGCTGTGTTTAAGGACATTGATGTGTTTCAGTATTAGGAATAACTAAGCAAAAATAGCGAAGTGTCCTTTGTAACCAAACTGCTCAATTATTAGCGACTGGTCTTTTCAGGGCAATAATGAAGTCTAAAATGTGTTGCATTTATCCTGAATGATAGAGTGAGTCAACTTCATAAAACGACTGTGTTTGTTCCATTAACCTGTTGGCTCAGCTTGCTAACAGATCTTTATATACTTGTTGGATTGCAATTAAGTTTAAAGGGAGTTCAATCCCCTGCTCTAGGCTCTGTTACATACAAACTGCATTGAAACCTGTACCCTAACTCTACTTTATAGCTTTGCAATTAATAACTCTAAAAGTAAGCTGAATGTTTTTCTTTTTATTTGTTCAGGTACTGTCCTGTAATCTCCCCCGACCTCCCTCTCAATATCGCGCTAAGGAAGAAAGCGATACCTAAAGTGTAGAACAGCTCAGAACTAAACTATCTACCAACAGCCCAGAACTATACTATCTACCAAACACTTTCATCTACAAGGTCAATATCCTACTAAAATGAAAGCTACTAATGTATTTTACATTGTAAAGTATCCCCTAAACTAGCTTGCGAACTGGGTTTCACACACAGCAGTAAGACGCCAACAACAGTATCTTCTCCTCACTTACTTGGAAAATTAGTGTGAATTCTGAGTAAAAACAGAGGAGCTAGTCCCAAACTATAAGCAAAAATGCAGCTACCTTTATGCTTCACTTGTAGAGCCCTGTAGCAAGGAAAAAACATCTACTAGTGTATTACCTGGACTTGCTCTGTGTGGAGTGGGATTAACCCCCACCCCCTGCCTATGACGAATGCGAGGTATCATAACTCCCTAAGAGCCCGCCATTTTTAGTCATTTACTGCTGTGTTGCAATCTAAGTTTGTAGGCGCATCTCAGGGGTATGTAACATCACATAAAACCAATGTATTTATAATTATAAATTACAGCGCATCCTAAAGTGTAATTCTAACAGATGGTTCAGTTATAAATGTGATCTAAGTGTAGCTCTTACAGCTACGACCACACTGTAGAATAATTTAGCTCACAAACTGTATTCAGCGTCTCGCTACCTTCTCACGCAGTTACTCACTCAGAGGTAGCGTGTACCCACTAGTAGCGTTACCTGCTAGGTAAAAGAACCTCTGTGAATTGTTTGTTTTTGACTACTTTAAACAGTTATATTTGAATTACTATGTTAAATTGAAAGAGGACACTATCAGCGACTGCTGTGTTTAAGGACATTGATGTGTTTCAGTATTAGGAATAACTAAGCAAAAATAGCGAAGTGTCCTTTGTAACCAAACTGCTCAATTATTAGCGACTGGTCTTTTCAGGGCAATAATGAAGTCTAAAATGTGTTGCATTTATCCTGAATGATAGAGTGAGTCAACTCGCAAAATGACTGTGTTTGTTCCATTAACCTGTTGGCTCAGCTTGCTAATAGATCTTTATATACTTGTTGGATTGCAATTAAGTTTAAAAGGGAGTTCAATCCCCTGCTCTAGGCTCTGTTACATACAAACTGCATTGAAACCTGTACCCTAACTCTACTTTATAGCTTTGCAATTAATAACTCTAAAAGCAAGCTGAATGTTTTTCTTTTTATTTGTTCAGGTACTGTCCTGTAATCTCCCCCGACCTCCCTCTCAATATCGCGCTAAGGAAGAAAGCGATACCTAAAGTGTAGAACAGCTCAGAACTAAACTATCTACCAACAGCCCAGAACTATACTATCTACCAAACACTTTCATCTACAAGGTCAATATCCTACTAAAATGAAAGCTACTAATGTATTTTACATTGTAAAGTATCCCTAAACTAGCTTGCGAACTGGGTTTCACACACAGCAGTAAGACGCAAACAACAGTATCTTCTCCTCACTTACTTGGAAAATTAGTGTGAATTCTGAGTAAAAACAGAGGAGCTAGTCCCAAACTATAAGCAAAAGTGCAGCTACTATTATGCTTCACTTGTAGAGCCCTGTAGCAAGGAAAAAAATCTACTAGTGTATTACCTGGACTTGCTCTGTGTGGAGTGGGATTAACCCCACCCCTGCCTATGACGAATCAGGTATCATAACTCCCTAAGAGCCCGCCATTTTAGTCATTTACTGCTGTGTTGCAATCTAAGTTTGTAGGCGCATCTCAGGGGTATGTAACATCACATAAAACCAATGTATTTATAATTATAAATTACAGCGCATCCTAAAGTGTAATTCTAACAGATGGTTCAGTTATAAATGTGATCTAAGTGTAGCTCTTACAGCTACGACCACACTGTAGAATAATTTAGCTCACAAACTGTATTCAGCGTCGCTACCTTCTCACAGTTACTCACTCAGAGGTAGCGTGTACCCACTAGTAGCGTTACCTGCTAGGTAAAAGGCGCTCTGTGAATTGTTTGTTTTTGACTACTTTAAACAGTTATATTTGAATTACTATGTTAAATTGAAAGAGGACACTATCAGCGACTGCTGTGTTTAAGGACATTGATGTGTTTCAGTATTAGGAATAACTAAGCAAAAACAGCGAAGTGTCCTTTGTAACCAAACTGCTCAATTATTAGCGACTGGTCTTTTCAGGGCAATAATGAAGTCTAAAATGTGTTGCATTTATCCTGAATGATAGAGTGAGTCAACTCGCAAAACGACTGTGTTTGTTCCATTAACCTGTTGGCTCAGCTTGCTAACAGATCTTTATATACTTGTTGGATTGCAATTAAGTTTAAAAGGGAGTTCAATCCCTGCTCTAGGCTCTGTTACATACAAACTGCATTGAAACCTGTACCCTAACTCTACTTTATAGCTTTGCAATTAATAACTCTAAAAGCAAGCTGAATGTTTTCTTTTATTTGTTCAGGTACTGTCCTGTAATCTCCCCCGACCTCCCTCTCAATATCGCGCTAAGGAAGAAAGCGATACCTAAAGTGTAGAACAGCTCAGAACTAAACTATCTACCAACAGCCCAGAACTATACTATCTACCAAACACTTTCATCTACAAGGTCAATATCCTACTAAAATGAAAGCTACTAATGTATTTTACATTGTAAAGTATCCCCTAAACTAGCTTGCGAACTGGGTTTCACACACAGCAGTAAGATGCAAACAACAGTATCTTCTCCTCACTTACTTGGAAAATTAGTGTGAATTCTGAGTAAAAACAGAGGAGCTAGTCCCAAACTATAAGCAAAAGTGCAGCTACTATTATGCTTCACTTGTAGAGCCCTGTAGCAAGGAAAAAACATCTACTAGTGTATTACCTGGACTTGCTCTGTGTGGAGTGGGATTAACCCCACCCCTGCCTATGACGAATGCGGTATCATAACTCCCTAAGAGCCCACCATTTTTAGTCATTTACTGCTGTGTTGCAATCTAAGTTTGTAGGCGCATCTCAGGGGTATGTAACATCACATAAAACCAATGTATTTATAATTATAAATTACAGCGCATCCTAAAGTGTAATTCTAACAGATGGTTCAGTTATAAATGTGATCTAAGTGTAGCTCTTACAGCTACGACCACACTGTAGAATAATTTAGCTCACAAACTGTATTCAGCGTCTCGCTACCTTCTCACGCAGTTACTCACTCAGAGGTAGCGTGTACCCACTAGTAGCATTACCTGCTAGGTAAAAGGTGCTCTGTGAATTGTTTGTTTTTGACTACTTTAAACAGTTATATTTGAATTACTATGTTAAATTGAAAGAGGACACTATCAGCGACTGCTGTGTTTAAGGACATTGATGTGTTTCAGTATTAGGAATAACTAAGCAAAAATAGCGAAGTGTCCTTTGTAACCAAACTGCTCAATTATTAGCGACTGGTCTTTTCAGGGCAATAATGAAGTCTAAAATGTGTTGCATTTATCCTGAATGATAGAGTGAGTCAACTCGCAAAACGACTGTGTTTGTTCCATTAACCTGTTGGCTCAGCTTGCTAACAGATCTTTATATACTTGTTGGATTGCAATTAAGTTTAAAAGGGAGTTCAATCCCTGCTCTAGGCTCTGTTACATACAAACTGCATTGAAACCTGTACCCTAACTCTACTTTATAGCTTTGCAATTAATAACTCTAAAAGCAAGCTGAATGTTTTCTTTTATTTGTTCAGGTACTGTCCTGTAATCTCCCCGACCTCCCTCTCAATATCGCTAAGGAAGAAAGCGATACCTAAAGTGTAGAACAGCTCAGAACTAAACTATCTACCAACAGCCCAGAACTATACTATCTACCAAACACTTTCATCTACAAGGTCAATATCCTACTAAAATGAAAGCTACTAATGTATTTTACATTGTAAAGTATCCCCTAAACTAGCTTGAACTGGGTTTCACACACAGCAGTAAGACGCAAACAACAGTATCTTCTCCTCACTTACTTGGAAAATTAGTGTGAATTCTGAGTAAAAACAGAGGAGCTAGTCCCAAACTATAAGCAAAGTGCAGCTACTATTATGCTTCACTTGTAGAGCCCTGTAGCAAGGAAAAAACATCTACTAGTGTATTACCTGGACTTGCTCTGTGTGGAGTGGGATTAACCCCACCCCTGCCTATGGCGAATCAGGTATCATAACTCCCTAAGAGCCCGCCATTTTTAGTCATTTACTGCTGTGTTGCAATCTAAGTTTGTAGGCGCATCTCAGGGGTATGTAACATCACATAAAACCAATGTATTTATAATTATAAATTACAGCGCATCCTAAAGTGTAATTCTAACAGATGGTTCAGTTATAAATGTGATCTAAGTGTAGCTCTTACAGCTACGACCACACTGTAGAATAATTTAGCTCACAAACTGTATTCAGCGTCTCGCTACCTTCTCACGCAGTTACTCACTCAGAGGTAGCGTGTACCCACTAGTAGCGTTACCTGCTAGGTAAAAGGCGCTCTGTGAATTGTTTGTTTTTGACTACTTTAAACAGTTATATTTGAATTACTATGTTAAATTGAAAGAGGACACTATCAGCGACTGCTGTGTTTAAGGACATTGATGTGTTTCAGTATTAGGAATAACTAAGCAAAAATAGCGAAGTGTCCTTTGTAACCAAACTGCTCAATTATTAGCGACTGGTCTTTTCAGGGCAATAATGAAGTCTAAAATGTGTTGCATTTATCCTGAATGATAGAGTGAGTCAACTCGCAAAACGACTGTGTTTGTTCCATTAACCTGTTGGCTCAGCTTGCTAACAGATCTTTATATACTTGTTGGATTGCAATTAAGTTTAAAAGGGAGTTCAATCCCCTGCTCTAGGCTCTGTTACATACAAACTGCATTGAAACCTGTACCCTAACTCTACTTTATAGCTTTGCAATTAATAACTCTAAAAGCAAGCTGAATGTTTTTCTTTTATTTGTTCAGGTACTGTCCTGTAATCTCCCCGACCTCCCTCTCAATATCGCTACGGAAGAAAGCGATACCTAAAGTGTAGAACAGCTCAGAACTAAACTATCTACCAACAGCCCAGAACTATACTATCTACCAAACACTTTCATCTACAAGGTCAATATCCTACTAAAATGAAAGCTACTAATGTATTTTACATTGTAAAGTATCCCTAAACTAGCTTGCGAACTGGGTTTCACACACAGCAGTAAGGCAAACAACAGTATCTTCTCCTCACTTACTTGGAAAATTAGTGTGAATTCTGAGTAAAACAGAGGAGCTAGTCCCAAACTATAAGCAAAAGTGCAGCTACTATTATGCTTCACTTGTAGAGCCCTGTAGCAAGGAAAAACATCTACTAGTGTATTACCTGGACTTGCTCTGTGTGGAGTGGGATTAACCCGCTCCGCCCTCGCTGCACTCGGGCTCGCTCAGCCCACCCTGCCCCGTGTCCCACCCGCCCCAGTACCCCTAAATTTATACTTAACTAACCACACCCCTCCTTTATCTCTAGCCACTCAAAACTCTTGGCCCACCTCTTTCACTGCCCCTCCAAGTCCACTAGGCTCACAAATCACACTGCCTCACTCCCCACCCCGCCTCTCCCCAAACCAATACCAAACCACCTACACTAACTATCTTATAACCAATCAAGCAACAGTATGAAGTCCTTAACACCCCATATCACTATACCAGCCCAAAACACTGTAACTCTCACCCTACCAATTCTTATCACACTATACCTGCTAACTATATACGAGTCCCAGACACACCCAGGTTTTCATTATCCAAAGTACCAAACTAGTACTCCCACATTTCTGATCAACACTAATCACCCTACTCACTACCTAATCAACAAAACACCGCTTACTCACTTCCACTACTCCTATAAACCAAACATAATCTACCCCAAGTCCAAAAACATAGATAAACTACTACATAAACTGATGAAGCTAATAATGTATCTTAGAAAAAACATAAATATAGATGGAGACATACATCCAAACCCAGGCCCTCCATCAAATGACAGTGCAAATAAAACATCCTTGTTTCCAAGACCTCCTGACTCCCTTCTTATTTGCCACCTTAATATTAGAAGCCTAAATAATAAAATTCATAATCTACATGCTCTTTTAGCAACTTACCTCCCTGACATTATGTGTCTCACAGAAACCTGGCTCAAACCAGAGACCAAAGATAACGAAATCCTGCCACCTGGCTACAACATATACAGGATCGATCGCCTCAAAAAAAGAGGTGGTGGTACTGCTGTGCTCTTCAAAAGCATACTCAACGTTACCCTACACCCCACTCAGCCACCACAAATACCCAACATAGAATTAACAACCCTAAAACTACAACTAAATAAAGAAAAAAGTATTAACCTAATCGTAATCTATATTCCCCCTGGGAACAACTCTGACACTCTTGAGAACACTCTAAGTTGGCTGACAAATAACTTCCCACAAGAAACCATAATTCTGGGAGATGTCAACATTGACTGGAATCAATGTGTGTCAGAGACAGACCCAACCAATATCAATCTCCATGGCTTCTCACAAAATATTACCACCTCTACTAGAATTGGCAGCAACAAACAAAAAGAAAGTATCCTAGACTGGATACTCACTAACCATAAACCCGAAACTTATAAATCTGGGACTATTACTAATGAGCTCAGTGATCACCTCATTACTTATATGGTAAAAAGCAAAAGTGGTAGCTGCCACCTCCTGTACTCAGAACTGTTAGAAGCACCAAACATTTTGACATCACTAGATTCGAAATGAGCTGCAGTCCTGTAACTGGTCAATCCTAAAACACCTCCCACTAGAAGAAGCTGTAATAAAATTTAACTCCACATTTCTAAACATACTTGACACACATGCCCCAAACGGTTAATCAAAACAAAAGCTCTCATAGCACCATGGCTATCAAAAGACTCCACAGCCAAAATCAAATCTAGAAACAAAGCATGGAATAAATGGCGTACTACCAAGACACCCCTAGACCATACCAACTTCCAAAAACTAAGAAATGACACAAAAATCTATCTTAATGGACAAAAGAACTACTATTTCCAACTACAACATAAACATCAAAACAACCCCCAAAAGTTTTGGACAGGAATAAACAAACTTCTCCATCCAGGCAGGTCCTCCACCCCCACACCAGCAAACCTAACTATGAAAAACCCAGATGAAGTGGCCACATCCTTTAATACCTTCTTCATCGATGTGATCAAATCCTTAGCCAACCAACAAGTAGCCCCCTGCTCCCTAACCACAAGTCCCACCCAGAAGACCACGCCGTTATTCAACCTACAACCTGTCCCTACTGCATACATCCGATCCTTACTAAGGAAACTAAAGCCAACCACTCTCGCGGAAGACCCACTTCCAGCAGACTTTCTACAAAAAGCTGCAGATGTTATAGCCTATCCCATCTCAATCTTAATTAATCGGACCATAACTGAATCCACAATCCCCTCCATATGGAAAATCTCCCATGTCATCCCCCTCCATAAAGGTGGCTCATCCACTGATCTCTCAAACTACAGACCAATAACCATTTTGTCACCACTGGCAAAAATCATGGAAAAAAGTATTCACAAACAACTCATCCACTACCTAACTCAGGAAAACCTGCTAACCAACTCCCAGCATGGCTTCAGGCCCAAACATAGCACTACTACCGCTCTCCTCTCTTTCACAAACACTATCAATCTTAACCGGAATGACAAAAAAATTTCTTCAGCCCTCTTCTTGGACCTATCAAAAGCTTTTGATATGGTCAACCACAAACTCTTGCATGCAACCCTAAAAACTCTCTATCTAGATAACAAAACCCTAGACTGGTTTCATGCCTATCTTTCTGATAGGCAACAAGCTGTGCTCTGGCAAAGCAAGCTCTCCGACCTCATACCCAACACCATAGGAGTCCCCAAGGTTCCATACTTGGCCCTCTTCTATTTTCCATCTTTATTAATGATCTTAACAAAGTCATCCCAGAGTCTACATGTATTCAATATGCTGATGACTCGACTTTAATTTGCTCAGATAGATCCCCAACTATTCTATTATCCAAAACTCAAGACTGTTTCACTGCAGTTGAGAATTGGTTATCAGAACGCCAACTGATCCTTAATCCAAAAAAACGAAAATGCTACTCTTCCATCCTACCCATAAAACACCAACTTTTCCCTTTTGTGTACAATCCAACAATGGAACCACCATCACCCCCGACCCTCATACCAAGCTATTAGGGGTTACCATTGACAACAAACACAGATTTGATGTGCACATCAACCAAACTATCAAAACTGTTAATAAGAAACTGGGGTCCCTTTATAGAATAAAATCTTTTCTGACTCCCACGGCTAAAGTTGCCATTGCTCGCACCCATCTCCTTTCTACCCTCTTGTATGCCTCCGCCATACTTACAAATCCCAACAAATCGGATCTATCTAAACTCTCTTGTTGTTATAATCATATTGCAAGATTTGCCACAGGCCTGCCCTACAAAACCCATCACTGTACTAATCTTCAGTACCTAGGTTGGATAGAACTACCAAATCTACTTCTACAGAAGCAACTTATTATTGCTTACAAAATACTCTCTCAACCTGAAAACACTCCCGGCCTGTCTGGAATAATTACCCCTTATACCAACCTAAATAGACTAAGATCATCTCACAGATTACTCGCACAGACAATCAAATCCTGTAACTCAGGAGGTGACTCTCTGTTTTCAAACACAGTGGGTAAAATATGGAACTCTCTTCCACCTAGTCTCATCGAATCAACCTCCCTAAATACTTTCAGAAATGGCCTCTCCCACCACTTCAAATCCCACTGGCTTTGCCAATGTTCTAATCCAGACTAACCCATAGCTCCCCCTCAACCTCCTCAGTGAAATTACTATCCTCCTAGGCCTCAAGCCATCTACTCTCCCCCTGAAACTAACTACTTGTAGGTTTGTTTCTTATAATAATTGTTCACTGTACATCCTAATGTAACTTTTTCTTACCTGTGTATACTAACTATATGATGCTTTGTTTTTCTCTTTATAATTGTTATTGTACATACTAATGTAACTTTTTTTTCTTCCCTGGGTATTTAGTGCATAACTACAATTGTATGTTAGCTGTCAAACATTGTTGTAACCTACTATGTACTACTGGAACTTTTTGTAACCTACTATGTACTATTGGAGCTTTTCTCCCCGGGCCTCCGCTGAAAATGGACATGTGTCCAGTCGGACTTTCCCGGTCAACAAATGTAAAATAAAATAAATAAAATAAGATTTGCACTGGGTGTGACAACGGTGGACAGGATTAGGAATAAGTATATTAGAGGGTCAGCCCAAGTTGGAAGGTTTGGAGACAAAGCCAGAGAGGCAAGATTACGTTGGTTTGGACATGTGCTGAGGAGGGACGCTGAGTATATTGGGAAAAAGATGCTATGGATGAAGCTACCAGGTAACAGGAAAAGAGGAAGGCCTAAGATAAGGTTTATGGATGTGGTGAGAGAGAACATGCAGGTGGTTGGTGTGACAGAGCAAGATGCAGAGGACAGGAAGAAATGGAAACAGGTGATCCGCTGTGGCTACCCCTAATGGGAACAGCCGAAAGAAGATGAGGATAATGATATATGTATAAGTGTACATTTTTTTTATACAAGTACAAATACATATGGATATATACTATATATATATATATATATATATATATATATATATATATATATATATAATATCTATATATATATATATATATATATATATATATATATATATATATATATATATATATATATATATATATATATATATATATATATATATATATATATATATATATATATATATATATATATATATATATATATATATATATATATATATATATATATATATATATATATATATATATATATATATATATATATATATATATATATATATATATATATATATATATATATATATATATATATATATATATATATATATATATATATATATATATATATATATATATATATATATATATATATATATATATATATATATATATATATATATATATATATATATATATATATATATATATATATATATATATATATATATATATATATATATATATATATATATATATATATATATATATATATATATATATATATATATATATATATTTTTTTTTTTCGTATATATTTTATTTTACAGCTAAATGAGGTTTACGTGGACCAAAAGCATTGTTTTTATGAAAGTTCTTATGAGATGCTAATAGGTTAATTTATTTTAATTATGTTAATAGGCTGACAAAGTTTAGTATAAAATAGAGTATAATGTGATGCATGGTTGTAAAAAGGTCTGAAGTGGTGTGAGTAGCACCATGAAAGCTCTTACCCACAATAACATTTCTTACTTTTTGGTAAATAACTGACTTCCTTGGCTGTGGTTTGAATCACTGGTTGATTTTGTGATTTATTGAAACTAGTAATAAGGTTGTCCATGCAGTAATACACAAGCACCTTATTTTTTCTACAGTCAGTGACCTTGCTTTTTTATGGATAGGGATGGCCACTGGATGATGCCCTGTGTCAAAAGTATGACAGTAGCATATTTTATTCATTATCGCTTATAGAAAAGCCATGGTGTGAGCACAGTCACCAAACATTTGCCAAAGCAAGTATCCTCTGCTTTTGCTTGGGCTTCTCCAGAAGATGGTAAATCAAAGAAAGGAAATGATCTGCTAGGCCAAAAAAGGGGGACTATGAGAAGTACTTTGGCCTTGTGCAATATGGCTATGTGAATAAATGTCATCAGGTACATTCCAAGATGGCGGCACACTACAGCAGCTTAATTTCAGCTCTCCCAATGTGAAAAAAGAAACTGATAAGATATGGACAAGTAATTCTGCCTGCTGTAGTACAGTTCATTTACTGTAAGCACACTGCTTGGGATGCCAGCATATAAGAAACTTACAAAGCCTGAAAGAAAATCAACTAGAAAAGGTGTAGATAAAACAATATCTGGGAAGAAAAAAAAAAAAAAAGCTCAAAAAGCTCAATCTTCAGCTGTTGTACAAGAGCTGGCTTCCAGTAATTTTGAGGAAAACATAGTAAAATGTTCTCAAAGATGACTAAAATAAATGATAGTGAATGAAAAAAAAAAAAACAGAAAAAGCTTTAAACATCTATTCAAATGAACTGATATAATAATCTTACAGGTCGAAATGCAGAAAAGGTTGGCCAAGTATGGGACTGCTCAAGCAGAGCCGTTTGAAAAAAAAATGGTAGAATTAGAGAACAGAGAATATAGAAAAAAATTGCTGCACCAGAGAAACTGGAACTAACAGACCATATTAATTTTATGAAAGCACAAATAAGTAACTGGACTGGCATTCCAAAGCTGGATTTGTTAATGAAAGGGCACATAGTATGTATGCCCCAAACCTGACATCCAAGAACTGCACTCATACCAGCAGAAGGAGTTGATTCAGACAAAACTGTAGCAGAAGGGCAAAGCATTAAAAATTGGAGACGGTGGAGTGTTTGAAAAATGATTAGTCAATGTACACAAGACAAAAGAGAAGAAAATTTATAATGCTTGAGATGCAGAAAAAGCACAGGAATTGACAAGAACCGAGAGGACCTTGGACTTGAACTGGAAACTAGGGGTTGGGAGATGGAGATGTTTAAAAAGAACACCAGCAACACTGAAATTAGTGAATAAATACGAAACTAAAAAACATTATGAAATAGGACTTTACAAGAAAAAGCAGCAGAGAAAGACTGGATATTTGTTGACTTTTGTTAAACTTGAACGGACAGTCATATACCCAACTTCATATCATTAATGTTTGGAAAGATGCTAAGAAAAGAAAAAAAAAAAAACAAGTAAAAATGTTTGTTCTTCACAGTATTTGTGCAAAACATTTCATGATATACATTGCATGTTATATGCTGAAACATTTTCACTGATTGCTATAAGTGATGATACTAAAGTAAACAAGTACATTTTTTTCTTTAGTGTTGATATAAAGGCATTACAGTGTAAAGAGAGAAGAAAGGCTGGAAGAAGTTAATATTGTAATCGTAGGCTACTGGGATGGGGGACGGGTGTAAAGTACACAGATTATAATATATGCAGAACTGAAAATGTTTTCTTTTACACTGCACTGGTGAATCTCTGGATTAATGCCCTTGGCTTAAATTTTTTGTGTAAACGAATGTTTTTATTTTTAAACGAGAGACTGCAATGTAATGAATAGTTTTCTTTAAGCAAATAAATGTTGAATGTCAGTTGAGAAATCAGCAGTTGAGGGTAGATCTATTTCTACATTTCCATGGAAACAAGCTGGCTAAAGGTTAAGGCAATACATTGGGAGTTCTGGACATTGCTTAATGAGAGAAATGTAAAATTAAAAGGTACAAGGGTAATCAGCTCAGTAAAAAAATAAAAAGTTTGAAATTATTGGAAGTGAATAAAAGCAGTTTTTCTGGTAGTTAATGAATGCATTTACTAGAACAGTGTATTTTATTTAAAGACAGACAGTGCACTTGTTATTAAGGCTAAAAGTTGATGTTTTCTGAAAGCATACAAGTTGTTTTTTTCACATATGAGAGGAGAATAAAGGCAAGACAAGAACAGACAGCAATTAGTGTAAGAAAGAGCACAGGCTGTAAAATGTGCTTTAGCATAGTCAACCTTAATTTTAGGGTAATTAATGCATGTGAGCGCAACTGTTGATTTGGGACAATTGTTCCTACCAGGAGGGTTAATCATTATTTGAAGATATACATTGTTGTTTTAAGTTAATAGGTATGGAATTATTTTGGAGACATTTGGAGACCTTTTTTAAGGGTTTGCATTAAAACAAAATTCTTGTATAATGTTACATAGGTCCATATGGAGATGACAAGAAAACAGATGTATAAAGGATCAGCCTGCCAAAGATTAGTGGATGCATGTAATACAAATGCTGGAAATAGACATTTTAAAAACATGCCATATATAATATGTATATATATATATATATATATATATATATATATATATATATATATATATATACACACATACATACAACAGGTGGGAATAATAACTTATCATAATAGCTACAATAAACATATTTTCTAATGTGAATGGCCTCACAGATACTGACAAAACAGCAAGAGTACTTAATTATATTAAGAAATGTACAGTGCAAACTACAATGCTACAGGAGACACATCTGGAAAGAAGTGAGTATGTGACTTTGATAAAGAAATGATTTCAGGATGGTTATTCAGCAAACTATCAGGAACACGGGAAAAGGGGAGTACTTATGCTAATTGCTAGATGAGCGTCAACACTGATAGAAGAGGAAAAAAATACCGTAATGGTAGATTTTGAGATAGTAAGGGGCTACTGGCAATGGAACAGAATTAAGCTGGCATGTATTTATATTCCACCTAAAATTGCTATTATGGAGCTTAAGAAACTTTTGGGAGAAATAATCATCTTTCAGCAGGGAGTATTACTTATAGGTGGGGACTGAAACTTGATTTGCAATAGCAAGGATGCATATGGGGACCTAGAAGGGAAAGCATACCAAAATAGGGTGAATTTCTAAAGAAATTTATGAAAATATTTAATATAGAAGATGTTAATTCAGTAGTAGGAACTTGGAGAGAATTTTCGTATTCTTCCCCAAGATACAATAACTGGGCTACATTATACAGAGATTATATTTCTTAGGAACACGTTAATTTAATGGAATTCTTTGAAACAAATCTAAGAATTATTTCAGATCAGACACCAATAACAACCAAAATGAAAATGCAGGGTAATGAAGTAAAAATGACACAGTGGCCCTTCCCCACCTACCTTTTAAAAAGGGAGGAATTTAAATAATGGGTAATGGAAATTTGAGAGTTTTTATAGAAAACAATTTTTTTCAGAAGTTATAACTAGTGAGTGGGATAAAATAAAAGTGGAGTTTAAAAAACGGGGTAGAAATAAAAGGGAGATATGGTTAAGAAGCAACAAGAATTAGGGGGGATGACAAAGGCTAAAACACCGCAGAATAAGGGGAATCTCAAAAAACAAGAGGTGCAACTGCAGATGGCTAAAGAGAAAATAAGGGAATATTTGGATAATATGCATTAGTTTAAAAAAAATTGCTGTTGCGTAATTTTTGTACTCTTACTTTCAGCACAATGATTTAGGCAACAGGAAGTAGAAAGGATTGTTGCCAAACGTTGGGAGATTATAACATGAAAAATAACCACAGATCCTGTACAGATACAAGAGATATTTTGGAAATAGCATGAAAATATAAAGCAACAAACTTTAGAAATCAAGAAACAGCACAAATGGAACTATTTATGCAAGACTCAAGTATGCCAAGGTTAGAGGCAGATAAAACTCAACAATTAACAGTTGTGATAGGAGATGAGATAAAAATGGTGACATGAGATGCGATAAAAATGGTGACATGTAATCAATCTGCAGGAAATTCTCCAGAAATAGATGGTATTCCTGTGGAGGAAAGAAAGTTATAAAAGATCCAGAAGGTTTTGTTTAACAGTATTTAAAAGAAGGGGAAGTACCAGCATACTCGAAGAAAGATGTGGTGGATGTAACACCTAGACAGTAAAAGACCCATCAGATCCATGTTTTAAATTATAAATGATTATAATTTTTTATGTCTAATAGCTAAAAGAATGGCAAAGGTGTTGCCAAAATTGATAGATATGGATCAATGTGGTTTTATGGAGGGAAGGCAAACATGTGACAACATTAATAGAACAATTATGATCCAGCAGGAAAGCAGACTGCAAGAAAATACTGGTGTTATTGGTAGATCTTCATGCAGAAAAAGCATTCCTCAGAGTAAGCAGAAATTTTAGGAGTAGGACAATGGATGCATTTGCATTCTCTGATATAATAATAAGGTTGATTAGAAGGGTATATGAAGGACTGGAAGCAAAAATTAAAGTGGGAGTGTACGTCTCTGACAAATTGTAACTGAACAGAGAAAACCAGGCAGGGTGTCCTCTTTCCCCTGTATTTGCTTTATATTTAGAGCCACTGGCAAAGAAAATAGTGGACTCAGAAATTCAAGGATATAATCTGTATGGTAAATCAAGAAAAGTTATCTGTATTTGTAGACTATTACTTTGTACTTGATAAAACCATATCAGTGTTGGGGAACATTCTGAAATAGTTTCAAGACTTCTGGGCTATAAAACTAATGAAAACAAAACAAAGGATATAGCTGTAAACTATGTACACAAAAATTGATTCAACAATACCCCTATTTATGGGAACATGATAAGTATTTAGGAGTATAGCTAAAAATGATTCTGTTATGGCAGCTAAGGATATGTGGGAAGAGACTAAACAAAAGATAATACAAAAACTGAGAAACTGGAAGCTTTTGTTTAGGAATGTGGATAGCAAGATACAAGCAGTGAAAACGTTTTTAGTCCCTTTAATTTTACATACAGATTAGGCATATTTTTATCAACCAGAGAAGTTGTGGACAGTAATAAAGAATTGAAGGATTTTATCTGGGTGGGAGGAGGACAAGGGTCAAGTGGGATTCATTGTTCCTTCCAATAGAAGGAGGCGATTTAGAATTACCTGATTTGAAGTAATATTTTAGAGCTACACAATTAAGGCTGATAACACAAGCAGAAAGTGGAAAGGGATGACGATGAAGCAGGAGAGAAATTCAAGAAAAGGGAAGAGTGTAGGATTTTAAATGCAGATCCTTAAGGAGAATAAACAGCAGCCAAACAAAATTATTATATTCATAAAGCAGTAGAAAATATTAAAAAAAACTAAGCCAACAAGAGAATGCAGAAAGGAGATACTGATGATATGGATGACTGCAATTAGGAGAACAGAGAATATGCAAGAAGGGGCTGGACTTTACTGGAGAAAACTGGCAAAGGAACAAAAGTACTGGCAGCAAACAGCTAGAGAGACAAAGGTAAGATAATGGGAAGAGACCAAGAAGACATTTGGACTACAAGCTAGAAACTGCTGTCCCTATCAGGGACTGATATCAAAGGGGAAGCCCAAGTGAAAGACCTGAACTGGTTGAATTTTTAGTTGAATATAGAGCAGAAGCTATGAAAAAAAAAAAAATGATCCAGCCATCGGGATAACACTGTTTATTAGTACGCAAAGCTTTCGACCTTACTAGTTCTTTGTCAATGCTGCATTGACAATGAACTAGTAAGTTTGAAAGCTTCGTACTAATAAACAGTGTTATCCTGACAGCTGGATCCTTGTTTTTTTCATAATCTCTGTTTTTGGTCCGTTGGATCCACTTGGTCCCTTTCTAAAGTTTTTTTTTTTTTTTTTGAACCTAGAACTGCTTCTAAAAATGGATAATTAGTACGGCATATACAATATTGCACAACTATTACAGACATCAGAAGAGGTTAGAAAAGCTTGGAAGAAAGACTAGATAAGCAACTCACAAGGAAACAATGGGAGGACGTATATATGGCTATCAAACATGCAACAAAGTCTACAAGATTTATGATTTTTGCTTGGAAGTGTTTGCATAGATATTTTTATACCCCGAGCAGACTCCAAATAATTTTTTCTTGGGTATTGTGTACTGAAATGGAGCGGTTTAACAAGAATTAGGTGATTTGTCTAATAATTTCTTGAGTAGGGGATATAGTAGACAACAGGTGGTTACATCAGTGGATACAGTAAGGTCTGAGCGGAGGCAAGGGGCCAAACCTTGGTATGACAGGAAAGGTAGTAATGGAGACATGAATAGGAAAAGGGATGTTCATTGCAGACAAGGACAATTTATACTTACATATGGTAAAGACATAAGGGGTGTTTGTGACATTATTAAGAAGAACTGGGGAGTTCTGCGTATGGATCGCAGAATAGCAGAGATGGTTGGAGAATGACCAAGCTTTACTTTTAGGAGGAATAAAAATGTAAAGGACATGTTATGTCATGAACCCAAGTTAGGTCCTGACAAGATGGTCAGGATAGAACGTCAAGGCACTTTTCCTTGCTGTCACTGTAAAGCATGTGACTATATCTATAAGGATAATTTATTTATACATCCCACCACAGGACAACAATATTATTTGAAGGGGTATGCAGACTGTAGAAGTATGAATCTTGTCTATATAGCTGTGTCAAATGTGTGATTCCTATTACATTGGTAAAACCAACTGTATGTTAAAGAACAGGATTTTTGGACATTTGTATGAAATTAGACATCTGAACCTGCATAATGCTTTAGCTCAACATATTAGTGAAAAAGAAGGTCATTCGAGGTGGGGGATGTTGCTAATGAAACAGAATGCAATGAAGCGAGGTGGATAATAAAGTTAGCGGCTGATAGGAGCCCAGGTTTAAAGACTGCTGTTCCTTTAAAACCTTTCCTAAGAAAAAGGAGGGTAAAATACTAGAATTGGATTGGATGGTATGGTATTTAAAATGTATGTTTTAACTGTTTCAATGTATCTGAGGAAGGGCCTGTCACCTGAAAGTGCTCATATGCACTTTAAGTTTTATTGTACTTTGGATACTGCCTTGGTGTCTCTTCATACAAGTTTTATTGGGATACTTGGGTATATGGCAAATGTTGGAGGTGTGATGGGGAGAACAAATATCTTCCCGGTTAATCTGAGTGTAAGAAGTTCACAGACTTTAAAGATTCCCTGCAGAGTAGTTTCTCAGAAATATTGGGTGACCAAATGGATGTAATTAAGGATTTTTTTGAGCTAATATATAGGAACTGAATTGCTCAGACATAGTAAGGTCTTGTTGAGTTTAATTTTGGTGATGCCAAAAAAGCAATTACTAGAAATTCGTAGTGAACATTGTAACAGAGATAAAAAAATGGAAATGGGATCTTTAGAAAAGGGTAGGCGCAAATTACATTGACAAAACGGAGATTGTGGAAACAATACACGCATATATCCAGAATAGTGTTTTGGAGGAGTGAGGTTTTTAACTCGTGTTATTAGCAGTCAGCAACTCCGACAGTCTTCAAGGTAAATGGCATCCCTTAGGATGCAACTGGCAACTATGAAATTGTTCATGTGGATGGCCTACTGGCAAACACAGATGATTTTTGGATAAAAAAGAAGTTAAGGTCAAGCTTCCAACCCATACCCACTTGCTGATGTAACATGCAACTGTCATACTGAGAGTGGATGGCAATCACTCCCCAAGGAAGGGAGTCATGAAAGGCAGGTAATGTGGATAGTGCTGCTTAATCTCCATACCAACTGATGTGGAGGCTGGACTCGTGAGATCAAGCTCCCCAACATCCTAGAGCAGACGCATTCTTAGTGAACACATAAGCTGGTTTCTTACTAGATAATTATTTATTTCCAGTTTTCCACTCAAATCCACCCACATGGCATACACATTAGCATCTCATGCTGAAATCTAAGTTTGTAACACTATCACAAATAATTCTGCACATTAAAATGCTTTCATATTCTAACCTTGTATTACACCGTATCCACTTTCTCATTATCTTCCTCTCAACTAAACTCATGCCCACCAAAATTTCCTTCCTCTGCCAAATTAGCTACTTTAATTTAATAACTCAATAAGCTATTCCATTATCCTTACCATTCTTACTATACTTATTCTACCTACATTGTTATAAATTATTCTACATAATTTACTGTTAATACAGGCAATTTCAAGATGCTATTGCTCCGTTTACACACACACACACACACACACACACACACACACACACACACACACACACACACACACACAATATTCGCAGAAGGGCTAGCCACCCAGAGTTCTGAAGTAGCTTAGAGCCTGTTGTCCAAATACTACAAGCCTTGGTTCTCTGCAGTCTTTGTCAGGCTGCTGCTAATACTGCTACACTACATACATAATAATAAATATACATAAAAATAAGCAGTCACCTACCCCATTAGCATTCTAATTAACCTTTCAATCCAGGAATGCATAGTACCCAAAATTTGGAAAAAGGCCTTCATTATCCCATTACATAAAGGAGGCAACAATAACAATGTTACCAACTTCCGTCCCATTGCTATCCTGTCTCCCATCTCTAAACTCTTAGAAAAATGCATAAAACAACAACTTCTTCCACACCTCTTAGATAATCAGCTACTAACACCCACACAACATGGATTCAGGCCAAATCACAGTACTATGACTGCCCTCTTCTCCTTCCTTGAAACTATTAATAAAGCCCAGGATTCTGGCCTTATTGTTTCCACCCTACTAACACCCACACAACATGGATTCAGGCCAAATCACAGTACTATGACTGCCCTTCTCTCCTTCCTTGAAACTAATAATAAAGCCCGGGATTCAGGCCTTATTGTTTCCACTCTACTACTTGACCTTTCTAAACCCTTCAATACTATCTCTCATAGCCTGCTTTTAACTAAACTCTCTAAACTTAACCTATCCCCTTCTTCCTTGAATTGGTTCTCCAGCTACTTATCTAACTGATATCAAGCAGTAAAATGGAAAAAGGCCACCTCCTCATTTCTTAATACCCCAACCAGAGTCCCCCAAGGATCCATATTAGGTCCTCTTCTTTTTAATATATTTATAAATGATTTACAGAACTCTATTCCTTTCTCAAATATCATCCAATATGCAGATGATTCAGCTATCATCTGCTCTGCCACATCTACCCCTGTACTCCTAAAACATACTCAAGAAGCTTTTTCAACCACTGAGCAATGGATGAAAAGAAACCACCTTGTATTAAATGCCTCTAAAACCAAACTAATGGTATTTACTCCCTCTAAAACTACCTCATTCAACTTTAACTCCTTCACTATCACTAGCCAAAACAATATACCTCTGGAACTGGTATCAGAGGCCAAATTACTTGGGGTCCAAATTGACAACCAGCTTAAATTCCATTCCCACTTACAACTAAACATCAAAAAGACCCATCAAAAACTAGGCATGCTCTACCGACAAAATCACTACCTTCCTGGCACTAAAGTAACTCTCTCTACTTCCTTTCTTATCCCCTCCTTTCTCTACAGAACTCCTCTTCTCACTAACCTACAATCCTCTCTTAAATCTCAACTTTCCTCCTGCTATAACAAAATTGCCAAATTTGCTACCAGCCATAAGTCATCCTCCCATCACTGCCCTTCTCTCCAAAAACTAAAATGGCTAGAACTACCAAATCAACTCATCTATACACAACTAACTCTTGCTCATTTTTAACCCCACCCTCTGTCCTTCCCTATCTTCTACCTTTAAGATGTACCTTCCTGATCGAGTACTAAGGTCCAATAATCAAAATCTAATAGAAGTGTACAAACCATCCCGTTCACCAGGCAAAAATCTTCTATCTTATGGTTTAGCACATCTCTGGAACTCCCTACCACCTTCCAGTCGTACCACTTCTAACCATTACTTTTTTAAAAAATCTCTTCACTCACACCTAATATCCCAATGGGAATGTTCCTGCTCTCTCCCCACATAACAAATGATATCAAACTCCTGTTCCCTTCATTCTATGGAAAACAAACTCCTTTTTCACTTCATTCAATGCCTTAGATCCTTTCTTTCTCTCTTCTCTTCCGATCTTATTCTCATCTAAAACTTTCTCCTTCTATTCATCTCTCCATATACTTTTATTCCAGTACTTATATGTTAGTTGTAAATAATGCATCAGACTGTTGCTACTTATATGCGATTTGTAAACAATGAATCAGACTGTAACTATGAACTGTATGTTCCTAAGAAGAAATGCCTCTCAGCTGTACAATGCAATGTTCATTGCCAGTCAGTTTTAACTCCAACCTCATCACCAGTGTGTATTACTTGCAACGTTTGCTGTATTAATTGTAAACGTCTTGTTCAAAACTGCAACCCTTGTATAAATATAATCTTTAAATTATTGTAACCTAGAGTGCTATTGGAGCTTTTCTCCCCAGGACTCCATTGAAAACGGGTTCAAATGGCCCAATGGACTATCCTGGTAAACCGACTGCAAATAAAATAAATAAATAAATGCATTGGTTGAACATCCTGGGGCTGAGGTGAACTGGAAAAGGTAAAGATTTGCTCCTACCCAGAAGTGCAAGTAACTCCTGGGCAATCTTTATATGAACACAGGTATCTGAGGTCTACAGAGTGCACGCAAGCTCCTTCTCATAAGTAGTGAAGGACTGACTGTACTATGATCATTCAAAATCTCAGGATAAAGGTGCTTAGGCCACTGTGATCCAGTAGTGGGGCTGTTTAAAAAAATATCTAAAATATCTGAAATATTCAAATCATTTTCTGGTCTGGTATATTGAAAACACACTAAGCCTTTTTTTTTTGACTTAGTAGAACCTCTTAAATGGCTCTCTAATGTAAGAGCTTGCAGACTTCCCTGATTGCTGCATTTTCTTTGATGGGGCGGGATGTCAGGCAAAGGGTAATGCGGGGGGAAAAAGTCTATAAAAGGAATTACATACCCTCTGGATATGATGCCCGTATCCATCTGACTTTTGGCAATACTGATCCAACCTGATCAAGGCACAGGGGATCTCCTGTTTTCCAGAGTGGTAGAGGTAAGCAAGATCTCAGGTCTGCTACGGTCCACTAGTGGATGGAAAGCAGCCTCCTGGGGGAACACACAGAACCTAAACCTTTGAGACAAAGACTCTTCTGGAAATTGCTCTGCTTACTGAGTTTTGTCCCAGCTGCCTGCTGCTGAGGCTCTGGTCGTATGCTACACTGAAACCATTAAGTAGCACTGGTTCCTGTGCAGCTGCCAGAGAAGGTATGCTGTTGAGGGTAGTTGCTGACACCCATAGCCATTGGGGAATTTAAGAAACTCCACAAAAGTGTATATACTAAAAGGTTTTCAAATTCTTAATGGATTGTCATTTTCTAACATGTATAATGTCACTGCAGACACAGCACAAGATGGCAAATTATAAATTACAAAGGGTCTCAAAGGATATCATCTGTTTTAGCCATAACAGAGGGTTAAATCTGTGCAAGTCTTAAAATGGCAACCCAGCTCTCAAATAAGTGTGTCAGAGTAAGCAGGTAAGCCTTGACACACTCACAGACAGAAAGACAGACTACTTCCACTATATATATATATATATATATATATATATATATATGTATATGTCGTCCCACACAAGACAAACACACAAATGTTAGATGAAAAAGGGAAACACAGGTCCAGACAGTAACCATAACAGTATACCATGACTCTGGACTTTGATGAAGCACTTGTGTCAATTCACTTTTGTAGTAGCCACATCAAACAGAACTTCCCACATATAAGACAATGTGGAAGGAAATAATGTTTGCCCCAAGTATCAATATGCAATCACAAAATAAACTTGCGTATAAAAAGGTAAAAGTGTGTAAAGAATGCTGCACAGAAGAGATGAGTAAGTGCAATTTATTTGATATTATTACAACATTCTGTCACATAAAAATAATGTCTCCTATGGATATCGTAAACAGTAAAGCTCAAAACATTACTATAAGCAAACCTGTATCACTGGGCCCGCTGCTGTTCGACTCAATATTGCCATTTGTCCTGCATATACGCGATTAGCGCCATACTCTCCTGCATGGTCCACCCTGATAATTCGGTCTAAGATAGCTTTATTCACACCCACGGCCGGCCTTAGGCATAGGCGAACTAGACGACTGCCAAGGGCGCTGTACAGGCCGGCCTCAAAAGGACACAATTCACGGACCGGAGCTCTGTTGTGACGACCCCTAACCGGGAAAAGCCAAACAGACAACAACAACATATCTTTTTTTTTTTTTTTTTTTTAATTTCAGCACCTCCCTGGCCTCAAAAGGGTGCAATTTACAGAGCGGAGTTCTGCTGTGACGATTCCTAACCGGGAAAAGCCGAACAACATTTTTTTTTTTTATTTCACCGCCGAGAGGCTGGCTAGCCTAGCAACAATTGCGCCCTCCCCCACTGAAGCCCCCGCCCTAAGTCATGTCCTGTCACTCATTACCTCCCCCTGCATGATATACATGCTGAAAATGATGTGAGTGGCCGCTCTTATTGAGTATTATTTAAACAAACCTATCAGTGGTGATTTCACACCACTGACATCACGGCCACTGAGCCAATGAGAGTATATAAAGGGTAAACTCCCGCCTCTCATTCCTTCCTTCATTGACGAGCTAGAGAGGCGGGTGCACCTATTGGTGAAATGTTTTATTTTGGGACTTAGTGGACGTGTTTGCCGGGTTCTGAGTTGGAGTTGTTCCACGTGGGCTACTACAGAAGGAACCGAGCGTGTTTTGGGTTAGACCATCTTTTTGGCTTATTATTTGAATTTCAGCGGCTAGAGGTAAGTGAAGGTTTGGGGATTTATTATATTTGTGAAGGAAGCAGGCAAGGTTTTTTTTTTATATATATGTTTTTTTTTTTTTTTGTTTGTTTATGTAGAAAAAAGCAGGGGCCAGGGAAGCATGTAATTGTTATTTTAAAGAAGCAGGGCAGGGCAGTGCTTGGGATTTATGTAATTGTGAAGGAAGCAGGCAAGCTTTTTATATATATATATATATATATATATATATATATATATATATATATGGATCTACCTTAGTAGATCGACAAATTAAAAAAGCGAAAACGAATTCACCGACGCCAGAAGATCGCAAATCACTTCACCGACGCCAGAAGATCGACAAGGCAGAAGACCGACGGAGGAAGACATCGACGCTGAGAACACTGCGATGGGGAAAGGCTGTGTAAGTATGCGGTAGTGACGGACGATAGGGTGCGAGTAAGGTAAGTGTGCGATGTTGGTGGTCTGTAGGGGTAGGGGTGGGATAAGTGAGTTAGAGTTAGGGCGCGGGTTAGGTAAGGGTGCGAGTAAGGTAAGTGTGCGATGTTGGTGGTCTGTAGGGGTAGTTGTGGGATAAGTGAGTTAGGGTTAGGGCGCGGGTTAGGTGAGTGTGCGATAGTGACGGACCTTAGGGTAAGGGTTTGGGTTAGGGTTGTAGATAGTTGTGTATGTATGGGTTAGTGTTCGTTTGTAAGGATTTTGGTGTGCTTGTGTTGTGTGTGTGGGTTTTGGATAGGGGATTTGTTTTGTTTGTTGGTATGATGTGTCGGGTGTATGCAATGTCGTGTTTGTGCACTGTCGATCTTCTGGCATCGGTGAAGTGATTTGCGATCTTCTGGCTTCGGTGAATTCGTTTTCGCTTTTTTAACTTGTCGATCTACTAAGGTAGATCCATATATATATATATATATATTTGTGTGTGGAAAAAGCAGGGGCCAGGGAAGCATGTAATTGTGTTCTTTTAAAGAAGCAGGGCAGCGCTTGGGATTTATTTGTGAAGGAAGCAGGCAAGGTTTTTTTTGTTTGTGTGTGAAAAAAGCAGGGGCCAGGGAAGCATGTAATTGTGTGATTGAATGAAGAGTCATTGATTACTTTGGTCAGCGTCCAATTTAAGGTTAAAGGGTGTAATTGAAGTGTATTAACCCACCAAAGAATCTGCGCAGGTATGGGTGTGCCTGCCATGATTGACATGCGGGAGGGCGGGATTAACAATGGCAATGTGCCGTGATTGACATCGTTATTTTCTCTGGACAAGTTACTTTTCACTAAAATTCAGTGTCTGCCAAGAGGCACAGCATGGAAGGAAATTTCTGTAAGACAGAAATATCTGTAAGACAGAAATAGTGAGCACTGGCAAGTAAACATATAAAGTGATTTGTGTGTCTTCATGTTTACCTTGTTCCACAAACATACCTGTCTCATTACTAGGAACGTCCGTTTTCCTCACTGTTCCACAGTGAAAGGATCTGTCATACAGTCAGTGTTAAGAATGTAACATGCTACATAGTACTAACTCGTATTAAATGAAAAAGAGAATATTTTTTAACTTTAACACATTTTGACCATCATATGAACTTCCAAGTTGAAGTTATTAATAAATTGTATGTAAGTGTTCCACTTTTGCCCATTTTGTTGCACATTATTGGAGGCAGTGCTCCACATTTTGGGAGTGAAAGGTTGAGCGCTATATGCTCAAACTGAAAGCATCACTGTACATATGTTTTTCTTCGATTGCTGGCTTTAGTTTACCATTCGTGTGGTACAGTGAGTGGTTAATGTTACAGCACAAGTCTTTTCTCTGTAGTACACTTGAATTCCTTTTTATATGTATTTTGTATGGGTGCCTGTTTTTTTAGCCTAAGTTCACGAAATAAAGAAATAGGCACATGCTAAATGTATGTGTTTTCTTGAATGTTTTGCTTTCACAGCAATCGCATTTTTTTGTTTTCTGGAATGTTTTGCTTTCACAGCAATGGCATCTTTTTGTGCACTGGAATCTTTCTGTGTAATTAATTTGTTTCACATATCGCAAATATTACCTTGTGTTATGGTGGTATCTTTCAATCAAACAGTGGGCGGTGCAGTCAAAATGCTCACAGGCGGGGTTTGGGCGGGCTTGCTACTGCGCATCTGGTGGGTTAATACACTTCAATTATGCTGGTTAACTGTAATATTAGTATGTGAGTGTCCAGTTTAAGGTTAAGTATGCTTAATTTCTACTCATGGATTTTTTCCCGTTTTCAGGAATATTTTGATTGGTTCACTCTGGGTGCCCTTGTTTAGTTCACTTCATTAGTATTGATTCACAGCGCATAGTTTCTTAGTATTCAGTTTAACATGTATTAGTGGTTTGCATTGCCAATGTTCCCAAGTGGTCCTGTCGTGCCTGCTTGCTGCGTGCACCTTAATGGGACCTGTGGACTTGTTTTGTTATATAGAGGTGATTGTTGTGTATTCTATTGGAGTATATTAGTTTTTAAATGCAGTATTTTTCTCCTGCACCCTACTTATGTGTGAAAAGAATTTACACAGTACTCATGTTCAGTTAGTCCATAGCTATCAAGACTCTGAATTGAGGAGAAGCAGGGCCAGGTAAGGGGCTGCTGTTAATGACCCCTCTATAGTGCTATTTAAATATAGGCTGTTTGTGTATAAACTTGGTTAATTGTACAGGCAGAATTTTGTGAAAGTTAATGTCTGTTAATGTGTTAGGTTATACAGTAATAACTACGTAACAAGCTGGCTTGAGGCAGTTTTAGTGTGGCTTGTGTACTTGTGTATTACCTGATAATAATTTTGTTTCTTTTTTTTTTTTTTTTTTTGCTTAAGTGAAATATAATGCAGGCATCACTTGAAACTAATGTCAGTGAGTGTTCAGAGACTGAAAGATGAATAAATTAGCCAGCTACAATGCAGTAGTTGTCTGTGATGGCTGTGGGTATGCTGTTGACAGTAGTCATACTGTTGACAGCCCCCATTCACATGTAGGTTTCTAGTCATCTTTTACTCTTGATAAAATGTTGAAAAGTAATTGCCTTGGATGAAAATAAGCATGCACATCATTTTACAAATCACACACCACACTCATTTTGGCGTAATTCCAATGTACATAAGAGAAGACCATCCTCAGCATCAGTACCCCTTATGCCTGCCAGATATCTACACGCTTGTCGACTAGTCTGTGTTTTAGGTCCACTCCTGCTCACTCTGCCACATGTGTTTTGTAATGTGGCTCTGGTGGTTTTGCTTAGTTTGTTGTAGTTTATTTATTGGTGTCTCTCCGGGTTATGTTTGCAGGTGTTTTGGTTTATGACCATTCATGTCTTGTTGCTGGTACATTTTAGCTGCTTAAGTAACCAAGGTGTTTCATTCAGTGTGGCCATTTTCTTTGCTCAGTTTTCAGAAGTAAGATATAAAAGTTACTTTTTCATTGGACATGTCACATGATTTATCCAGATTTCAGTCTTGTTAATTCAGAGTGTATATATGTTTTCTTTACGGCTAAGGTGCTGGTTTGCTGTGTGTTGGTTGGGATGATTCTGCTGTCCAGTGTACACTTAAAACTAATAAGCATGGACAATGCTGTGCAAGATGCAAAACCAAATCAGGAGTGCCCAGCCTTTATTTTGTAGTCTGCTTTGAGGCTATGGGAAATCCAAGATATTAATGGTAAGAATTGACAACTTTTCATAATGACAGCTTATTAATTTGTGTCAGATTTACAGCTCATTCCAGCAGTTATGGTATTAAGTGACTAAGTGGAGCAGAGTACCAACATGAATTTGTATATAGTTACCCACTTTACAGATATTGCATGTATGTGCTTCAGTTTAACAAGTGGCACATTTTTACCGTGTTGAATACTATATTTTTTTCTGAATTCCTGTTGTGACTGTAAATATTGGTTTGAATTCTTCTAGTGTTATAACACAAGCTACTACATTTACTTCATATCGGGTAGTGATTAAGCTTTTTTTTGCATGGTACAAGGGACTGTGAGGAAAACAGAACTATTAGAATGTTTCGTGGTTAGCTTTTTGCTTTATTTCATTTCACCCATTGTTTAACCATAGTAGCCTATTTGACTGAACAGATGTCTGCTTTGATTTTTGTGATGTACTTGATGTTTTTTACTGCAGATCAGTAGTATGTGAAAGCATATTTGATAGCAGCATAAGCATTGCTAGTGCAGCTTTTTGAAGGCATATTTGTGGTGACTTTACCTTCTGATTTTGTCAAATGCTATAGAACTCTCACTCACTTTTTGCTGTTGGGCAATGCAGTTTTACACGGCTGAGTTTCTTTTGTGTGAAATTTTGGTGCATCAGTTTACTGTCATTTTAATGAGCAGTGGCAAATTAAATGTCACAATGTGGGTGCTCGGGAAACAAAGCTGAGTGAGTATGCGTGGACTGGAAGTTTGTGTTTCTTAACTCTCTCTGAACTGCATTTGAATGCAGATTTGTACTTCTACTACCATAGTTGCAGTGCAGATTTTTAGTATTTATGGTTTGAGTCTTGCACTGCTGCATTTTTTGTTTGAGTTGCTAACACTCAGAAATGTGTTAAGTTGTTGGCTGCTGTGAGAATGACGTTACTAATTGTAAACGTAGAGTAAGTGTGCAATGTTTATATACCACAGTGTCTGGCTATTTAGCTGTAATTTTCCTTTTGAAAATGTGTAGGACAGTTCAGTGCAGTTACCTGCAAAGGTATTTGGTGTAGGTTTTTTCTCGCGTGCTGCTGAAGTTCAGAATACCTATTGATTAAAACATGTAGGAAGAAATAATTGAATCCACTTGGCTTTCTTGTCATAGTGGAGGAATAGCAGTGTGAGTGATGGACTCTATGTACAATAGCAGTGACCTTTGTAAACATGGTGTGAGTTTATTTCTACTGCTTCAGTGTGACTTTCTAACAATACATCAAAAATGTGAATTTGTTTTCAGTTTGCAGTACACTGATCTCGCATCAAAAATGTAAATTGCATGGTAATATGATTTAACATCAAGTAATTCGTTTGCTGGTTTATATATAAATATTTTGTAGTACAAGTGAAAGAAGCAATTGTGGCTGTCTTAATAGGTCCTATCTAAGGAACAGACTGTGCTATAATATCTCAAGGAGATGTTGTACTGGCAGTAACAATCATATTATAGGGAGGTTCTCCAGTGGACTTGTATAAGTGACTTAGGATTGTCTGTGGGGAGCATCAATGGTGTCGTTTTTTTTGTAGTGTAACATACAGTATGTTTACATTAATGTTTCGTCCTTCATAGATCTTTCGGAAACTGGTTACCTTGAACTTGATTGGAACCAACTGAAATATTTGGAAGCTTCAAGTGCTCAAATGAATACCGCATCCTCTGCAATGAATACCGCATCCTCTGAATCTATGAGTCGGTAAACACTTCCATGACAACTGAATAGCATTCCTGTTGCCTTACATTGTAGGCATGATCTGTGTGGACAGTAAATTAGATGAAAATGAGCCACATCATCACTTTAAAAACCAGTACAGTAATAGCATTCAAAATGTTTACAAATGGATAGAATGAGATGGGAGTAAATGTGCTCAATGTATGCAAGCTCTAGTTCCAGATGACTGATTCTTGATTTGAATTTGCTGTCTAGTGGCAGAAATTGACAAGCCTGTACAGTGTTCTGCTGTTCTAATTTTGTATAGTATAAAGTTGGCTCTAATACATGTACTTAGTAATACAACCAGTTGTAGTTGCAAGGCCTAGTTGGGTGAATTGCAAGACTTGGGTGGGTAGGCAGCTCTAAGAATTGAGGGAGTTTATGAACACTGCATTTTCCTTTCCGAACATTTGAATTTCCAAAATGTAGTAACAGACATCCTGGAAAAGGTCCAAAGAAGCTTCCTGGTGCAGCAAATAGAAAAAGAAAGGCTCAGAGAGAATTGTAAGTGGCTAGTTTACATGCTTCAATGATGCGATCTATGCAGTCTAGTCAGACATTAGACAGCAGTCAGTGGCAAGACAGTGAAATGCTTCAAGAGGCAGATTTCCCTGAGGTGCCAAGCAGTCCTTCCAGACCAGGTGAAAGTGACAGTTCCTGCCAAAGTCCCAGCGATGCTTGCTGTATGGTGGATGTTGAGAATACTGGTACTGGATGTGCAGATAATAAATCTGAGTCAGAGGTGTGTGATAATGGCTCTGACCTTGCAGGTGGTAATGCCGTGTGTGACTGAGTGTGGATCTCAGTCAGTGTCTGGGGCATCCATTGACTCTATTCCTGTATGGTCAGAGCTAGGAGCAGCTCATTTATCTGACCAAGTAGTAGATGTATGTGAGGAGGAAAGTAAGGAAGTAGATCCAGTAACACACAGGCAAGTCGACAGTGACCCTGGTAAATGGCCAGATCCCATGGTTGATAAAGTTAGCTGTCTAAGTGCTGCAGGGCCTGTTCAGATAATGAATCAGTTTCCCCTATGATTATCACCATAGAAGATTCAATCCCATCTTTTATAATAAAAGACTTACAAATGGTGAGACAGTCAGAAGGTCTTGGTTGGTGTATTCCGAAAGTAGTGACTTAGTATTTTGTTTTTGTTGCAAACTCTTCAGCAGTACTCATTTAGTTGCCCTGTCTAGTACAGGAACATGTGACTGGAAAAATTTGGGACAAAAGCTTATAGAACACAAGCGGTCAGTGAAACATAAAGAAGCTGCTAAGTGGAGTGACTTGCACTTGAGGCTTAAGAATAGCTCCACCATTGATCACCACCGTGAGAACATGATTAAGTCTGAGAGGAAATACTGGAGAAATGTTCTGGAAAGACTGCTTGCAATCTGTCAGTACTTGTCCCAACATAACTTGGCCTTTAGGGGTAGTGAGGATAGACTCTTTACAAGTGGTAATGGCAACTTCCTCTGGTTAGTGCAGCTGTTGGGCAAGTTTGATCCAGTAATACAAGAGCATCTTCATGGATCAGTAATGCCGAGATCCATGATCACTACTTGGGGAAAACCATTCAGAATGAGTTGATAATGTTAATGTCAAAGTCTGTCAGAGATACTATTTTGCAAAAGATAACCAATGCAAAGTACTATTCCATTATATTGGATTGCACTCCTGACTGCAGTCATCAGGAACAGATGTCACTGACTGTCCGTATTGCTGAATGCAATGAAAGTGTGGAAGTTAAGGAGTACTTGTCCTTCCTCCAGGTTACTGAGACTACTGGTGGTTTTCTGACAGACATTTTATTAAATGAACTCAAAAGTTTGGGAGGTCCCCTCAAACTGCAGAGGCCAGGGTTATGACAATGGCTCTAATATGAAGGAGAAACATTCTGGTGTTCAGGCAAGAATCTTGGCCTTAAATCCACGTGCATTTTTTGTGCCCTGTGGCTGTCATAATCTCAATCTAGTAATTGGTGATGCTGCAAAGTCTTCAATAGATGCTGTTTCATTCTTTGGTAATCTGCAACGAATGTACACTCTGTTTACATCCTCTACTCAGAGGTACAAAATATTTCGGGATAATGTCAGGCCTAACTGTAAAGCCACTGTGTGAGACCAGATGGGAGTGTAGGGTAGAAAGTGTGAAAGCAGTGAGATACCAAGTGGGTGCAGTTTATGATGCCTTGGTTTCAGTGGCAGAAGTTACAAAAGGGAAGGATCCTAAGGCATATTCAGAAGCAGCATCACTGAGCAGTACAATGAAAAGTGCTAAGTTTTTAATAGCGCTGGTAGTCTGGTATGATGTATTAGTAAAGGTTGGACAAGTCAGTAAACTTTTACAAAGCTCATCCATGCAAATTGATCAAGCAGTAATTCTGCTTGAAGAACTGAAAAGGTTTTTAACAGAATACAGGCCCATAGGGTACGAAAAGGCAAAAGTGACTGCTACTGAGCTAGCTGAAGAACTGGAGGTAGAACTCAAGTTTCCTGGTGCAGATGAGGTGAAACCCAGGAAAAAGAGGAAGATTTTTGGTTATGAAGCTGATGAGTGTCTAATTAGTCCTGAACAGAATTTTAAAGTCAACTTTTTTAACTCTCTTGTTGATGTTGCACTGTCATCTGTGCAGGACAGGTTCACACAACTTGCAGCTCATAGTGCTACTTTTGGCTTCCTCTACAACATACAAGACCTCTCTACTGTTTCTGATGATAAGCTATTGCAGCTCTGTAAAGACTTGCAGAATCTTTTAACCCACAATGACTCTGCTGATATTGATGCAGTAGAGCTGTATGAGGAATTGAAAACCCTTTGCCACATTATTCCAAAGGGATTATCAGCAGTGGATGTCCTTAATGTAATGAAAAAGCGAGGGTTAGTGGAGATATTCCCACAAGTAGTGGTAGCTCTACGCATTTTGACTCTGCCAGTGACAGTTGCATCTGGGGAGAGAAGCTTCTCCAAACTCAAACTAATCAAAACATACTTAAGAAGTATTATGCTACAGGATAGACTTGTGGGCTTGGCTATGATTTCTATTAATAATGAAATATCTTGCCAGACAGACTCTGCTGATATAATTGATAGATTTGCTCAGTGCAAGGCAAGAAAAGTGCGGTTTTAGAAAGTGGCTAGGTATGAATCTAACAGTGTGCAAATTTTGTATGACTTTACAACAATTGTAAGCAGAAGGCACAACAGTTCTGTAGTATGTGAGTTCCTGTAGGGAAGCACTACAGTGGAGTTGGCAGGTAAGCACCAAGTATGGTCAGATATGCACTTCTATATTGTAACTTACCTGAATGGGTATAGCGAAGCTGACCATGTTTCTTGCATGTGTACTGAAGGTATAGTTCCCTACTGCCAATAGGGTCATTGCCAGTCTTTGATCAATTATCTGGCAATGGTACAGTTTAACATGAATTGTGACAAGCCTACTGTTTTTAAGTGATTCGAGTAGAAATGACAGTTTTCAAGTGTAACATTTCACTGAAACATTGCATATAGAAATGTCACTGACTGTCTGTATTGCTGAATGCAATGAAACTGGAAGGAAATGTGTACTTTTCTCCTTCCTCCAGGCTACTGAGACTGCTGCTGGCTTCTCAGTGACATTGTGTTAAATTAACTGAAGTTGCAGAGTTCCACAAAACTGCAGTGGCCAGGGTTATGACAATGGCTGTTAATATGAAAGGAAACTGTTCAGGCAAGAATTTTGTCTTTACATCCACATGCATTTCTTGTACCCTGTGGCTGTCACACAATCTCAATCTAGTAATTGCTGATGCAAACTTTTCAGTAGATGCTGTTTCATTCTTTGGTAATCTGCAATGAATGTACACTGTTTACATTCTAACTCTAGTACAAACTATTTTGGCATGTGTCTGGTCTAACTAAAGCCACTTGGACCAGGTTGAAGTGTAGGGAGAAAGTGTCAAAGCAGTGTGATGGGTCTAACTGTAAAGCCACTTGGACCAGGGTGAAGTGTAGGGAGTGTCAAAGCAGTGTAATCTGAAGTGGGTGCACTTTGCAATGCCTTGGTTTCAGTGGCAGAACTTACAAAAGACAAGGATCCTAAGGCATTTCTGAAGCAGCATTGCTGAGCAGTACAAGAAGTGTTGAGTTTTAATAGCACTGGTAGTCTGGTATGATGCATTAGTAGGATGGACAAGTCAGTAAACGTTTGCAAAGCTCTTCCATGCAAATTTATCAAGCAGTGATTCTGCTTGATGAACTGAAAAGGCTTTTAACAGAATACAGGGCAGCAAGGTAAAAAATGGCAAATGCAACTTTTTGATTGAAAAATTGGATTGAAGGTTCCTGGTGCAGAGCATGTGAGATCCAGGAAAGAGGCTTTTTGGTTAAGCACTAAATGATTGTCATTAGTTCTGAACAGAATTTTAGTCAACTTTCAACACTCTTGTTGTTGCACTGTCATCTGTGAAGGACAGGTTCACTCCGCTTACAGCTCAGTGCTACTTTTGGCTTCCTCAACACACAAGAACTATTGGTAGTTACTGAAGATATTTCAATTGTCTGTTAACCCACTTTGCTGATATTGAAGCAGTACAGCTGTATGAGGAATTAAACACTGATAATACCTTTGGAGTAATGTCAGTGCTGGATGTCCTTAATGTAATAAACGCGTATTCATCAATGTCTTACTAGAGGTAGCGCTGCGCATTTCGTTGACACTGCATGTGACAGTTGCATCTGGGGAGTGAAGTTTCTCCAAACAAGTACTATGTTACAAGGTAAACTTGTGGGATTGGCTATGATCTGAATTGCTCTTGCCAGATGTTATATGCTGATATAACTGATTTGCTATTACAAGGCATGAAAAGTGCAGCTTTTGTAAGTGGCTAGGTAGAGACTGAACAGTGTGCAAAGTATGCATGATTTCACATCTGATGTACCCTGAAGTCTGATCCTACACTGGAAGGCATAACAATACTTTTCAATGCCAGAGTTCTTGTAGGGCAGCAGCACAAAGTACTGTCAACTAGGCACTATTCTGTACTATAACTGGCTTACTTGAATTGCTAGGACAAAGTTGAGCCCTATTCTTCCATCTGCTAATGTTTCTGCATGTATAATGGAAGGTGTGGTTGCATAATGGCAGTAGGGTCATTGCCAGTCTAATTATCTGCCAGTTGCAGTATACAGTGAACTGTGCCAACTGAACACTAAGAGCCTCATACAGACATGACAATAAAAGTGTAACATGTTGCATGTCACTATCCATTTTGTGAATGCAATGGAACTGGAAGGAAAGGGGTACTTTTTGTCCTTCCATGTTACTGGGACTACTGGTGGATTTCTCACTGACCATGTTAAATGAACTTAAGTTTGGGAATTCCTCTAGAGAACTGCAGAGGCCAGGGTTATGACATATTGGCTTGAATATGAAATTAAAACATTCTGGTGTTGCAGGAATCTTGTCTTTAAATCCACATGCATGTTCTGTACCCTCAGGCTGTCACAATCTCAATCTTGTAATTAGTGATGCTGTAAAGCTGTATGAGAAATTAAACACTTTATCACATTACTCCAAAGGGATTATCAGTGCTGGATGTCAGTGTGATAAAGCGCGTATTACTTAAGGTATTCCCACAGGTAGTGGTAGCTCTGCACATTTTGTTGACACTGCTAATGACAGTTGCATCTGGGGAGAGAAGCTTCTCCAAACTACAACTAACATTTAAGTACTATGTGACAAGATAGACTTGTGGCCTTGGCTATGATTACAAAGATTGCAGTAGACATGACAGTTTGTACAAGTGTAACATTTCACTGTGAAACATTGCATATAGAAATGTCTAGTAGCCAGCAATTAAATAAAATCTGACTATTTCAATGTCTAGCATTAATTGTGCCAACTGAAACCCAATGTTTTAAATCAAGCAGACTGGACAGTTTGTACAAGTGAAACACTTTTTATTATTGAAGACTGCAGTTGTAAATGTCCATCTGGTAGCCAGCAAAGGAATAATTAAATGACAGTTTACAATTTCTTTCACATGAAGTGACAATCCATGTGCACCTGGCAGTTTATACAAGTGTCAAAACATTGCATATAGAACTGTACATGTAAGGGGACAGCAATGCAATAAAGTCATCTGACAATAACACAATTTCTTAAGTATGAACTGTATAAAGTAAATGTCTAGTAGCCAGCAATGAAATAAAATCTGACTATTTCAATGTCTCTAGCATTAATTGTGCCAACTGAAACCTGTTTTCAAATTGGTCAACCACACCTGACAGTTTGTACAAACGCAAAATTTTACTGTCAAAGATTGCATATAAAAATGTACTTGACAAGTAATGGAATAAATCATTCGTCAAAGATTGCATATAAAAATGTACTCGACAAGTAATGGAATAAATCATTTGACAATATCAATGTCTCTCGTCTTAAATATGTCTTCAAATTACTTAGGTTCATAGGTTCATACTAGGCTATCTGCCCTAGGGCATTTATAAGCCTAGCCAGAATGTGTTTGGCTTTTGCCACCCATTTTAGATTAATTTTGCTATGCCCTTTTTCAAGGTTAGTATACTGTGCCTCTGTCTAACAGTGACACAGAAGTGATACCTGGGGTAAACCTACGATCTCCCATCCACTCATCAAGATTCCTCTTGAAGAGAGTCAATGAGGGACTCTGCCTAACCTGGACTGGGATTTTATTCCAGAGTGAAGGGAGCCTCTGGGTTATGAATCTGTCCCTCCAGCATGTCCTATTTATTTCAGTGCTGAGGTTTAAGTCTCTCAAGTGCGTAGCTCGATGGGATTTGGATTTTTTGAGGTGCAGCATGTCCATTAATTCCGGGTTGGACATGGCTTTATACGTCAGGCACAGATCGCCTCTGAGCAGGCGGTATGCCACTGAGTCGAGCTGGAGTTTCTTTAACTGGGCAGCATATGGCATCTGTTTGAGCCCTTTGATCCTCTTGGTGAGGTACTTTTGGGGTCTTTCCAGTTGCTGCAGGTGTCTGGTAAGGTACATCCCAAAAGGGGCATTGTACTCAATTATGGGCCTGATAAGGGATGAGTAAAGAGGCACGATTACCTCCCCTGATCTAGATGTGAATCCCTTCATGATTAGGTGGGCTATATAAAATGTTTTTCTAACCACTTTGGCCACGTGGCTGTCAAATGAGAGATTGCTATCAACTTGGGTCCCCAGGTCCCTAATTACTTCTGTACTTAATGGATTACCACCTATGTGGTAATTTGTGGGCACTGTTTTGCCAAAGGGGATAACTATACATTTTTTGGCGTTTAGCTTGAGGCCATGGCTCTGGCACCAGTTGTCTGTTTCTATGAGGCCCTTTTGGAGGATGCTTGTGTTGGCTGGAGAGTCGATTATAGCGCCCAGTTTGCAGTCATCTGCGAACTTGGTCAGCCACAGTCCTTCCGTGTTGGCCTGTACCTCCGAGAAATATATACCGAACAAGAGAGGTCCCAGGACTGAGCCTTGTGGGATGCCACTTGTAACTGGTTTGGAGTCTGACATGGCTCCAGCAATTCTAACCATGTGGGTTCTGTTCTTGAGCCAGTTTGCAACCCATCTAGTGACATAGGGGTTTATATTTAAACTGGTGAGCTTATCTATAATGCCCGAGTGGGGTATTGTATCGAAGGCTTTTGCGAGGTCCAGGTAGGCTGTATGGACCAACTTCCCCTCATCAATGGCCTTGGTGACTGTTTCAAAGAAATCAACCAGGTTTAAGAGGCAGGATCTGCCCTTAACAAAGCCAAACTGGGTCAGGCTTATGGGGCAATAGTTTCCAGGATCTGTTGAGGCACCACCTTTGTGGAGAGGGACCACTGTTGCTGTACACCACTCTTTGGGTACATTTCCTGTAGTAAGGCTGAGATTGAACAGTAGTTTTATGTTTGGGTTTAGCTCTTCTTGGAGTTCATGTAGGACGCAGCCCGGGACACCGTCTGGTCCCATTGATGCTGTGTTTTTTGCTTTGGAGAGGGCGGCTCTTACCTGAGCATCTGAGATGTCAGGGGGGCAGCACTCTGCTGGGATAGATATTTGCCCTTTTGGTGGGGAAGAGGGGGAGTTTACGCTGAACCTGTCAGCTAGGATGTTGGCAGTGTCTGTGGGTTCGGTGTATTTTTTGTCATTTTGGACTAATTCTGAGCATATCTGGGAATTCCCACCCAGGTTCCTAACATAACTAAAGAAAGCCTTGTGATTATCATTAGTGTCCTGTGCAATTTTTCTCTCGAAACTGGCCTTAGACGATTTTATGAGTGCCCGTAGTTTTTTGCTAATACTGATCAGAGATGCCTTCCCTTTTTGGGATTTTGCTCTATCATTTAGTAGCTTCCTCCTTCTATTGTATAGTTTGTTTATGGCTGGGGTCCACCAGGCAGGACGCCTGCCTTTGGAGGATTGGGTCTTGGTTTTATTTGGGATTGCATGATCTATGCATTCCTGAAGGTGTTCATAGAATGCGTTTATAAAGGATTCTGCGGTCTGGGCTGTATTTTCCACAGGCTCGGGGGCTTTAAAGGATTCCACCTCGGCTTTGAGGAGTGTGAAATTTGCTTTAGAGAAGTTTTTACTGTGGTTTTCTGGGCAGGGGTGGGGTCGGGATGTGAATATCCAGTGAGATTAGTTTATGGTCTGATCTTACCAGTGAGGGATACACTTCTGATCTGGAGCATAGAGTCCCCATGTTGGTGATCAGGTCCAGTATGTTTTCCCCCTCTTGTGGGAGTGGTAAAAAGTTGTTCCATAGCATTTGAGTTTATAAATTCTAGGAACCTTTGGGCTAGGGTGTTGGAGCTAGATTAATGCTCCCAGTCTGTTTGGGTAGTTGAAGTCACCCAATATAATGGTGTTTGGAGAGACCTTCATATTTTCCAGTGTTCTCAGGAAGGCCGAGGGGTTCCTGGGTTTGGGAGGGTGGTCTGTTGCAGGCTATAAAGTGGAAGGCAGTTTTTCCCACTGTTAGTTGCACATGGATAGTCTCTGATGCTTCGTGCTGTGCCACCAACCTGGAGGTGTGGGTATCTTTGACGAATATTGATACTCCCCCTCCTTTTGTGGTTCGGTCCACGTTTTGGGACCAAAAAGCATGGTATGAGGTATAACCTGGTAGTGCTGGGGTGCTCTCGGGAGCCTTGAACCAGGCTTCTGTTACTGCACAGATATCGATGTTCTCCATGCTAAGGAGAGTTTTGAGTGCGTGCATCTTGAGGTTTAGACTTCTGGCATTGAGTAGCATTACTCTTAGTTTCTTATCCCTTGTGATACCTATGGAGGTGGGTTTGTCTTTTGAGCCTTGCCTAAAAAAGGCACTATGGGGGTAGCAAGAGCCTTTGCCAATATCCGAAAGCCCAGGGGTGACAGGTGCAAGCCATCCCTAGCGACGCATCGTGGCTTGTCGAGCATGTCATCCCAGGCTGACAGGCATTGGATCCCCTTTGAATGACACCAATACTTAAGCCAATTGTTGAAATTGATCATCTTGTCTTCATATTGTGGCATCATTCTTGGTGAGGGTAAGATGCTACTCAAGGTCAGGGTCATACTGGCCTGGGCCACATGCTCAGAGAGCTCCTCTATGTAGTCCAGGGAGGTACGTCTCAGGTCATTCACACCAGCATGGACAATGACTGAGCCATATTTGTACTTGCCTTGGAGTGACCTGAATGCTTGTGTTATGTGGCGGATCCTAGCGCCCAACAGGCAGCTCACCATGACCTTCTTGTTCAGCCTGGTGAGCGGGATGTCAGTGTGCCTGATGATAGTCACCTATTACAAGTGTATCAGGTGTGTTTAGCCTTAAGGGCTGTGACTGTTCGGCACACTGGCTTTGTGAGCTATATGTTGCATGTGTTTTGTTTTGGGGCAGCGGTTGCTTGGGTGTCTGCTTTGGAGGTCTCTGCTGCTTAGGCAGATTTTTATTTAGAGCCTCCGAGTATGTTTTTGTGTGTTTATGTGTTTGGTTTGCTGTTGTGGTAGGTCTATGTGAGACTGCAATTGTAGTGAGTGTGGTTTCCTTCTCCTCCTGACTGGTTACGCCAGTACTGAGTTGAGAGAGCTTAGCCTCCAGTTTGGCTATATGGATGCATCTCTCACATGTGTTGGAATTTGTAGGGAGGAGGAGAAGGTTGTCTGTGTACATGAGGCAGTTGTAACATTGCCTCAAGATTCCCAGATTCACCAGCTGGACCGGATAGGAGATTGACAACTGACCTTTGGACATGCTAGAAGAGTATTGGGAATTCCTTTATAATTGAAAAAAGGGCCAATGGGGAACAAGGTACTCAAGGAGAGTTTGTGAGGGTGTAGTGCTTTTAATTTTTTAGTGCTGACTTATATAATTGCTTTAGTGAGCAAGTGCCAGGTAACTTAAATGCAATGTGTTACAGGTAACTTAAATGCAAAAACGACAAACAGTAACTTTCTTTTAAGTGAAACAAGGAAATAAGTACAGTAAGCAATGCAGATATCACTAGGGATCCACAGAAGCGCTGAAAAGCCACGTTTTAGGTGGTATTAGCATTTCAGGGACATAACAAGCAAACAAACAACAAGCATACAAACAAAGCTAGATTCAGCAGGCCCGGATCTGGTCTACGCTACAGCAAACAAGGTGTACCAATTTCAGTAAGAAGCAGTTCAAATATGCATGCACTATAAGCCTTTAACCAGAAATTCCCAGCTCAGAAGGGCAGAGTCCAGCCTCTCCTCCCACAAGAGTGCAGACCACGAACCCTTTTAATGTAAAATAACTGGCCTGAAGCCCAAGTGCTTAAACCAGAATTAATACACTTTTAGAATAACAGACACTGAGCCCTCAATCAGCAGTTCCCAACTTAGAAGGATGTAAGCTACCTGTTCTGCCACCACAGTGCAGACCACAAACCTTCTTAATGTAAAACAACTGGTCTGAAGCCCAAGTGCTTAAACTAAAAGGCTTAGAATGAGTTACACCAAACAGTAATAAATACAACTGAGTACTTTTAAGATGACGCAAAAGCAAAATAAAGTAGGAAGAAACACAAATACAGTAAAAGCAGATAATTTTTTTTTTTTTGAGTGGACCTGATAGCTGAAAGTAGTACACTGCTGTTTAAAACTGAATTTAAAGGTCCCACATCCACCTGCAACCCATAATGGATAAACACTGCCAATACAATTCTAAAATCTGCTTAGTGTTGGTAAGTTGTATGCAAAGTTCAAGATGTCACTCACTGTAGTAACACTGCTTTCCTTTTTGATCTCTGGGTCAGCATACAGCTGCAGCACCACCACATCACAATATGTAGCTGTCTGAAGTATGCAGACTTGATGGCTGACCTGTGAAGAGCATGAAGCACATCAGGGTATATAGTAATAATGTAGAGTTGCTGCTACACTAGACCAAATGAGAACTTCTACACAAACATCAATGAAACATCAATACACATTGCAAAAAAGTTAATAACAAGCAACAGATCAACCAGGTTTAAGGATATTCAGCCTTCAATTGCAGTCAACTAAACTACAAGGTGTCTTACAGTATGACTTGTATTTTCATGCATTTAAACATGGAAAGAACTGGAGGGTTTTGTGGGAGTTACCCTTCTGTGGGTGTGGCTCAAATAGGAGTGTTCCTTGTGTTCAGTGTGGGTGGGGCTTAAAAGGCACCAGAGCAGTGCTTCGCCTAGGGCGCCATTTCAGCTAAGGCCAGCCCTGTTCACACCATTCTGTACCGTTGCAGTGCTACAATGCCTAGAGTATTCCAAGGTGCACCGACATGTCTGCCTACAACCTGCAAAGCAAAAAGGGTTAATGATTACAAAAATGTAAAAGTTATTGGTTAGGTATATTACAAACAAGAAGAATGCCTACTTTCTTTCCCTTATTGATAAACATACATCATCGGTGTTCCTTGGCCATCCTCTAATACAATATAGAGTCCTCTGATTTCTGCACAATGTACCTATTTCTCTTCTCAACATATATAGTGCCAAACCAGCTATATGTACACACTCCAGATATACAAGTGACACTTTAGTGCACAGCAAATATATAGCTATTTGTACCCTAAAAAGACTGAAAATGCAGGTACGGAGTACTGTCAGATAAACAGGTCAAAGATCAAACCAGCTGGACATATACAGTTGTTTTTTTCGAACCCAAACTGCCCTAGGTCTCCCTACTTCCTTATCCCGTTTAATGATACAAATGTTAAAATAAGTAGAGTTAGCCTGTCACTGCCGTCATTCTGTGCTCAGTCCCTGCCGCAAAAGTGATCCAGACCCGAGGATCAACATCCAGATAAGGCCTATGGGACTGCCAGGCATCTGACTACATACAAAAGCATTCACCACCCGTAAATTGTTGCATCTTTTACCTGAAAATGAGTCATGCCCTTGAGTTGGGAACTTGAACGCTATCTGATGTCCCCAGCGAGCAACATTCCCTAATCGAACCATGACTGCTTAAAGCTCCGCCTTCACAAACTTCTACCAAGCATGCTTGTGTTTAAATTATACCTTGAGGAGGAGTTAGGGGAGGGAACATTATTTACATGATTGTTTGGAACGCAGAACTACGAAGTGAACAAGTACGAAATTTAACTGTAATAGCGTACTTCTAACGGGATCACTGCTGGGAATACCTCTCAACTGTCCCTAATTTTGACTCGGATCTTATCTCTTTCTCTCAATTCCTACTTAAATGTATGGCTATTGATTATTCACTTACCGACTTGCTCATACATATCTCTCAAGTCCTCAATAAGAGGAACATTCCTCATTTTGAGTCATAAAAGGCCCATGATACACATTGATAGGGGCTGCCAAACATTCAGTGCCAGGTTTTTAAAACTGATATCCACCACGATAAGTAATAGTGAATCGTATTAATTCATCAAAATAACGTTATAGTTGTGATAAAGTAACGCACTTTTACTATCTGTGAGCTTCCAAGTTGAAGTTCTTAGTAAGCAGTTAGTAGATGTTCAAAAAGGCTGTTGTCGCTAGTGGTATTATATACCTTTCTTTCTTTGGAGGTATTGATGTTCCAAATTTTGCCCATTTGTTCCACGTTATGAGAGGCAGGGTTCCTCATTTAGAAGCTATGCTTATGTACTTAGAACTGAACAATAATTTACACCTTTAATGATTCGGTGAGTTGTAGATCTCAGTGGCACACCTCAACT